>NC_030423.2:3822500-4047500 GCF_001660625.3 Ictalurus punctatus
GCATGTGTGTGTGTGTGTGTGTGTGTGTGTGTGTGCCTGTGTGCAGCGGCTCACTCCTCGAGGCGTTTCTGACAGTGCCTCAGTGCTTTTACCTCAGTTTACTCATAATTGGGGCCAGTACTGGCATAGCCTCTCTCCCAAGAGGAGGATTGTCGACTGACTTCTTCCCTTCAGCTGTTCTGGACTTATTAGACTAGCCTTTGAACAAGTGCATGCTACTTCGATAAATATGTCTCTGCTTGCCTGCTGCCTTGCTGTTCTGATTGAAAGCCTTTTTTTGTACTCGCCTGCCTTTGCCTCTGACCATCTGGACACTCCCTTAAGCTTACATGTTCTTGAGGGTTTAGCGCTTCTCTTTTTTCGATCGCCTCCCCGTTCAGATTGTATCTGGGAAAGCTGTTTGATTGCGAGAACCACTGCAATTCTGGAGACAGACTAGACAGGGATGTTTACTGTTACCAATGAGGGTTGCCAGGCCAAGCAATTCCTTTGCACTTCCTGCCATAATTCTGTTTAATAAGGAGGAGATTGATAAAATGTCAAATGTGTGTGTGTGTGGGGGGGGAGTAACAGTCAGAGGTTTGAACCCTTGGTTCATTGTTTTTCATGAGACGTAATAAGTCGCATTTTAATAATGTGTGTTTATTTTGTGTCGACTCGAGTTTTTAATTGTGTGACGGTTTCATGGTTAGTCACGGTTATTTTACAGATTAAAATGCATAGATTATAATGCGTGCCGCGTTTCCTTTCATCCGATCTCTCGTTCAGGTTCTAATGACGGTGGGACTTATTTATTAAAGCTGGATATTAACGGATTTATGCACGAAGCGTTTACACAGGAAATTTGGGATTCATGAAAATCCTGTAAATTCTGAAAAACGTCTGTATCCTACTCCTGCTCCTGAGTGTGTGTACATTTACCCATGAGCACACTGACTTAATGTACACCTCGACTTGATTGACTTCCAGTCATATAATTTGCATGGATTACTGCACTTTTATATATGGAATATACGGTTAAATTTAAACGGCTTATTTGATTACATTTACAGCATTTAGCAGATGCCCTTATCCAGAGAGACTTATAGAAGTGCTTTGGAGTCCCTATCAAATACACATCCTCGTGCTGGATCAGTAGGTCAGAGACACACGGACCCAAGAATACCACTGAGGAAATGTTGTGCACACCAGCCATTTTCTATTATTGACATTAAACATTAAATAAGAATAGAAAACAAACAAGAAAGCAAGGCAACACAAACCCATCCATCCATCCATCCATCCTCTGTACTAATTATGCTGCACAGGGTCGCAGGGAGCCTGGAGCCTATCCCAGGGGACTCAGGGCACATGGCAATGGACACACTGGACAGGGTGCCAACCCACTGCGGGGCACAATCACACACGCACACACACACACACTACAGACAATTTAAAAATGCCAATCAGCCTACAGTGCATGTCTTTGGACTGGGGGAGGAAACTGGAGTACCTGGAGGAAACCCCTGAAGCACATGGTGGGAATCAAACCCCCAAACCTGGAAGTGTGAGGCAAACAGGCTAACCACTAAGCCACTGTGCCTTATAAAAGGAGGATGGGCTGGTCTGTCTGTGCGTAGCCATCCATCAACTGACGGAATATTTAACACTTATAATAATAATAATAATAATAATAATAATAATAATAATTTCCACTTCTGTCTTTCAGGCTTTGATTCCTGGTTGTTCATTTCGTGCTTCCAGTTCTCTGTGCACTCTTGCCCATCACTAAATGCAAATGAGGTGTGTCGGGAACACAACATACACACACGGGTATAAAGAAAATCAGCCCTTTCCGAAACTTTTGTGAAGCTGGCGGAACGTTTTCGTTCGGTTTCGGCCGACACAAACATTTACACACAACTTCACTAAAAGATTGATGAATGAGGCCCATTGTGATAAATACTGATATTGGGCCTCATTTATCAAGCTGGATGTGAACAGATTTACTCATAAATCTTTTGTACGACCATTCAGACAAAAAAAACCCCCCCAAAAACAAAACAAAACATAATTTCAGGAAAAAAAAAAAAAGGTTTGTATCCTGCTCCCGAGTGTGTGTAAATTTCCGCATAAGAAGAAAAACTGACGTAAACCTAATTTGTTTTCGCTTCGAATAATATAAATTGTGATGAGTTACTGCACTTTGAAAATAATAAATAAATAAATAAACGAATAAATAAATAAATATTTCACAGTCAAGTTTAAATAACTTTTAGATTTTTTTTTGTTACATACAGTACGAAAAAATTTGATTTGTTCAACCCATTTTTTTTTTCTTTTTCATATTAACGGCATTAGCTGCAAAGAAATATTAAATATCAAAATAAATAACGATAAAGAATATATCAAAATAAAGAATGCAAGCCAACATAAATCCATAAATTAATTAAAAGACAAATAAGACCAACCATTTAATTAAGAATGCTGCTGTATAAAAGGAGGATGGGGCGTACACTTCTTAGTGTGCTGTGGACCATTCGCTTCCTGTGACACATGCCACATTCACTTCCTGCTTTTCTAACAAGGCATCCAGGAGGGCACGAGGGATTTCTGTCCGAGTTAGCGAGACACTATGAATAAAAAAAAACGCTCAAAACAATTAAACATAGCAGTTTCTCTGTGTATGTGCTTGGTGTACAGAAGATGCATATCCTTTCCTCCATTTTCATGTCAAACCTTTCAGCTTACTTAATTCTAATTCACCTTGTTTTTTTTTCTTTCTGTAAACTGGCTCCAGGTTTTGGCCTTTCAGGTGCTTTTACACTGTTAAATATAATTTTATTGGCATAGACGTGAGTCAAAATGACATCTACCCCTGAGAAAGTCTATTTTTGTCCTTTGCTCGTCATTTCAGCCGGATGAAATTAGCCTTTAATGGAGTGCTGTGGGTGTCACCAAATGGAAATCAGCTGTGCTGGGCATGCGCCTGGTAATATACAGGCGATTGGCATTCAAACGACACACGCATGTGAGTATGAAGAGTTTCTTTTCTCTTTGCTAAATCCGTCACAATTGTTAAAATGTTCCTTCTTTTTTTTTTACATTGGGCTTACACTTGCACATATCTAAAAAAAAATTGATAAATGATGCACAGGGTAAAATATTTAATGGAAAAGTCATTATGAACAATATCTTTTGGACTGGAACAACCTGTGGAAGTGTTTTACATGTGGAGGTGGGGTTATGTAATTACCGGAGTATCTCTGGGATTTAATCCCGTCCAATTCTGCCATGTCAGTCATTTTTACGGGATCTAGAATTTTAAGTGTCTGAAAACCACGTTTTACCGTTTAAAAAATGTCCAGCAGAAATAACCCTAGGTAATATATATCCTGTAGGAAAAGAGGATTTATGCTTTTTCTTCAGTATAAAGACACAGGAAGCGCTCTTATATATTGTCTCTTTATATATTGTCTATATGTTATTTAACAAATATATGTCTGGAATTCTTATCCTTCAGAAAGAAGAACATTCAGTGGGTTTGATGCTTTTTGTTTCCGTTTGTGATGCTTTTCACTTGTCCTGCATACTGGCTACAGTGAAGGCATAACCTAAACAGTGTTGAAATGATAAGTCATTAGATGTAGAAATGTCCCATAGACAGACTTTCAGCCTGATCGAACGTAATCACAGGTCCATACACTACAGAACTCTCTTGCCTGCACAATCATACATGGCCCGCCACAAAGGGAGCACGCAGCTGGAAATGTCAGGGCTGATTACCTGGCTTTCCCTGTCTCTTATCTCCCCCCTTTCTTACCATCCTTCTTCATGTCTCTCAGTTTATTTCCCATGTCCTGTCGCTCTTGAATTCCTTCAATAATATATTTTTTCTCTCCCTCTGGAGCACTGAAACAATGTCTGAGCAAAGTCATAAGTGCTTCGGTAGAAGAAGAGAGCAGCTGGCTGGAGTTTGGCATTTGCTCTCCTCATGTAAAGATGTAAAATGCTTCAAACCATTGACTCCAAATGCCAGCAACGAATCTGACAATCCCCAATTCAACACAGTGGATACGACCCTTTGAAAGTCATCCAAGTCATGTTGTGAGACGATTCTGGGGAAAGTTAGCTGTCCCTGATTATAGATTTTCTTTTACACAGTGATTTGAACGGAACTCGTTATATTATATGACACTGAGTTTCTCTCATTGGAGATACTTATGCCGTATAGGTCAAAACGATACAAACAAGACGTCACATGGAAATGTACTTCGACAAATATTTCGATTGAGAGTCTTTATTGCTTTCATTCATAATGTCCAACTGAAATGACAGGTCATCCAGCATAATCGCTTTTAAAAACGTTTAGCTATATTACTTGGATGACTATGAGAATAAAATAAATATGTATAAATATCTAGAGTATAATATAAAACTATCTATCTATCTATCTATCTATCTATCTATCTATCTATCTATCTATTAAGAACTAATTTCAAATTAAATTTTATTTAAAATACTATTCAGATTTGTTTTCTTTTACATAAAAGTATATTTATATATAGTGTTCAAATCCCAACTATGTCACAGTCATCTGGCTGGCTGGGGGCCAAGGGAGCAAAGTTGTCTAGGTGGGAGTGGTGACATTACTCTCTTTCTGTCAATCACAGATTATCACACTAGCCAGTCTTGGGTGTCTTTGAACTCATGTATGTAGAAGAGAGTAGAGAGCGTTTTGTTCCAAGTGTGTTATGCCGCCCTGTGACACAACATGAGCAGCAGTTTGAAAAGATGCAGCGGGTTGGCTTCACATACAGTGGTGCTTGAATTTTCTTCATAAATATGACCTACAACATCATTAGACAAAGAGAACCCGATTAAACAAATGAGACAAAAATATTATACTTGGTCATTTATTTATTGAGGAAGATGATCCAATATTACAGATCTGAGAGTGGCAAAAGTATGTGAACGTCTAGGATTAGCAGTTCGTTCGAAGGTGAAATTAGAGTCAGGTGTTTTCAATCAATGGGATGACAATCAGGTTTGACTGAGCTCCCGGTTTAATTTAAAGAACAGGGATCTTTCAAAGTCTGATCTTCACAACACATTTTTGTGGAAGTGTACTGTATCATGACGCCAGGTAAAGAGCTGGAAAAAGTTATAAAACCATCTCGAAAGAGTTTGGACTCCACCGATGCACAGTCAGACTGATTGTGTACAAATGGAGGAAATTCAAGAGCATTTTTACCCTCCCCAGGAGTGAAGACCAACAAAGATCACTCCGAGAGCAAGATGTGTAATAGTCCAGGAGGTCACAAAGGAGCCCAGCGTAACTTCTAAGCAACTGAAGGCCTCTTTTACATTGGCTAATGATAATGTTCATGAGTCCACCATCAGGAGAACACTGAACAACAATGGTGTGCATGGCAGGGTTGCAAGGAGAAAGAAAGAAGGACACTGCTCTCCAAAAGAACAATGTAGCCTGTCTGCAGTTCAAAGATATTGGAGAAATGTTTTGTGGATGTATGAGACCTAAATAGAACTTTTTGGTGTGAATGAGGAAGGAAAGCACTGCATTCCAGCATAAGAACCTTATCTCATTTGTGAAACATGGTGGGGGTAGTATCATGGTTTGGGACTGTTTTGCTGCATCTGGGCCAGGACGACTTGTCGTCATTGATGGAACAATGAAGTCTGAATTATACCAGCGAATTCTAAAGGAAAATATCAGGACATCTGTCCATGAACTGAATCTCAAGAGAAAGTTGGTCATGCAGCAAGACGACGACCCTAAGCACACAAGTCGTTCTACCAGAGAACGGTTAAAGACGAATATAAAGTTAATGTTTCGGAATGGCCGAGTCAAAGTTCTGACCTTAATCCAATAGCAATGTTGTGGAAGAACCTGAAGCGAGCAGTTCATGTCAGGAAACCCACCAACATCCCAGAGTCGAAGCTGTTCTGTACTGAGGAACGGGCTAAAACTCCTCCAAGCCGACGTGCAGGACTGATCGACAGTTACCGCAAACGTTCAGCCGCAGTTTTTGCTGCACAAGCGGGTCACACCAGATACTGAAAGCAAACGTTCACATACTTTTACCCCTCGCAGATATGTAATATTGGATCATTTTCCTTAATAAATAAATGACCAAGTATAATATTTTTGTCTCATTTGTCTAAGTGGGTTCTCTTTATCTACTTTTAAATCTGGTGATGTTTATGCAAATGTAGAAAATTCTGAAGGGTTCACAAAATTTCAAGCACCAATGTATCACAGACGACGCACATGTTAACCTTCGTCCAGCCCAGATGGTAACTGTCATATGATAGTGGGAATTGGAAGGTGACCAAATTGGTTAGAAGAGGGGAAAACTGATGTTTTGCTGCATTACAGGGCAATTCTGTTTCGTTTTTGACCCTTGCCAAATGTGTATACCAAAAAAGTGCAGTCCAAGCTGCTCGAGTATTATAGATTGAGTAGAGTAGATTAGCTCATTACTAATCTACTACTACTACTACTACAACTAGATTAGCTCATTACTAATCTACTACTCTCTTTTTGATATCTTTGTGTAATGGATAGCTCGATAGAGTTCATTGCGTTCCATCTTCCTGGGCTTAAATTCAGATCTCCTCTGTGACCAGCGCTCTAGCCCCTGCTAGAAGGACATGCCACCTCCATGTTGTCAGCACTCAAAGCAGTCAGTGAACCAACGAACCAGCTGTCAGCCTCTCACTCAATCTTTTTAGAGACATGCCTAGGTCTGGGGTAGTTTAAAGAGCCAAAATATAAGGACATTGTGTTTGCTGAAGTGTGTCAGGAGATGAAAAGATAAACTGTGGATGCAGTATTTTTTTGGACCACAGACAAAATCACAATTCATTGGCACTTATATGTTCTAAGACGTGACTACTTGCAGAACTCCTAATGCTTTTACTAGTGAAATGATCATGTAGCCTATAGACAGTAAATAGCACCAAGCAGATTTTTCAGTTCTTATCAGAATGCAAGGCTAATCCTGCCTGTTGCATAGTTATCAAGTGTCTGGCTAAAGCACAGTTTAGCAGTTCAAAGGTGTGTCCTCTGACTATGATTTGTGCTGTGCTGTAAGTTATGCCCCGTGTGGTTTGCATTCTAAGTGGGAGAAAAGGATGACAGCGAGCCTCTCTTTGTTATTTGCTATGCAGCCAGCCAACTGGGCATGTGCATAGCTGCATAGTAAAGTCAGGGTTCTCTTCTAAGCATTGTACAAGGTGAAGATACATCGGTACAATAAGAGATGTGTCTTATTATTTCGTCTAGGCTAAACATACTGACGTTTACACGTAGAAATGATTCGTTCATCTTTAATAAGCACTTCATTCTGGTCAGGGTCATGGTGGATCTGAATCCAGTCCCAGGAACACTGTGTGCAATGAAGGAATACACCCCGGGTGGGATTCCAGCGCATTTCAGGGTACAGTGCACACACACTCACAGACTTAATCACACTTCGGGGCAATTTAGAGTCACCAATCCAGTCGCTATATTTGTGCGAGGTAAGACGAACCCACGGGAACCAACATATGAAGCGCGACACTTACATTAACCCGAGCTCATGATTAAACTGACCACCCTGGAACTATAATGCACCAATGCCATCTGCTGCACCACTCTGGCACCCAGTAAATGACAAGGATGCCAATTTAAAAACAATAAACCATACTTATCATAACAATTTGTAGCTTGCTCCCAATATAACGATATGCAAAAATTATTTTAGAAGTAAGGTGAATTAGGAGTTAAAGAGTCATAAATCTTTTATGTACTCATTATACTAACTTCACTGGGATATATAAATATACTGACTTTCACTGAATAAACCACCTGAGTACACTTAAATAAGGAAAGATAATGGAGGAAAAAAAACAAAAGCAGGCGCATTTCTATTTAAAAGCAGTCTATCTGATAGATGGTTGCCATGATTACCGAAACAATTACCACCTCAAGTCTCAGCCACGGTCTAAGGAGCAGCACTGGTGATCAATTTTGAATTTGAATGCCTCTGCAGAGTAAGGGTTTTTCCCCACTGAGAAATGGAAGATAACGCTGCTTTCAGTTTGGTACAGTAGGAAGATGTCCTCAGAGTTAATTGATACAGAACAGGACAGGTAGCGTCGCGGTTTATACGCCGTGACACAAAAAAAAAGAGAGAAGGCAAGCAATTAACTGCTGTCTTCACCCTGCCAGAGGAGAATGAAAGTGCTGTATTCTAACCGAGGAAGATTTAAATGATGGTGCAAAGTGGAATAGGCAAGGGGTTGGTGAATTGTCGCTTGAATATTGCAGTGCATTGTGTATTTCTCGTTTATGGTGTGTATGTGCTGCAGCGGTTTTAATTTAACGGCTGTTTTACACTAATAATTTACAGCAGTGCTACCAGGTTGTTACTGTAATTAATATTCACTGCATTCATACTGTTACATTTTTACAGCAATGGCAGAGTGTACTGTATGTTTTATCGGACTATTGGTAAAGATAGATTGCAATCACAATCACCGTAGCAGTTTTTCTCAGAAACCCTGATAAAAATCTAATAAAATAAGTTTATTGAAAGAATGAGTTCAGGAGCTTTTCCTGACTAGCTAGGTAGTTATATATGCTAGCTAAGTTGTCAGCAGGGCCTAGCTAACATCATGCCAGCATTTGTTTTTGATTACATTATATGTGCAGTATGTATCAAGTGTCTAGCTCATGAGTCGGACCATCCAGTTTTCAATAAGATTATAATTAGTGTTTATTTATAATTTGTTTTAAGACAGCTGCTGCCCTGTACAGTGCCTTCTACTAATATTGGCACCCTTGGTAAATCTGAGCAAAGAAGGCTGTGAAAAATTGCCTTTATTGTTTAAGCTTTTGATCTTTTGTAAAAAAAAAAAAAAAAAAAAAAAAAAAAAATCAGAAAAAATTCTCTGCTGTCATGGATGTCAAACAATTACAAACAAAACACAGGTTTAGCCACAAAAAATACATCGTTGTTAAATATAGGTGTGCAACAATTATTGGCACCCTTTTAGTCAATACTTTGTGCTATCTCTCTTTGCCAAGATAACAGCTCTGAGTCTTCTCCTATAATCCCTGATGATGTTGGAGAATACATGACAAGGGATCTGAGACCGTTCCTCCGTACAGAATCTCTCCAGATCCTTCAAATATCGAGGTCCACGCTGGGGGACTCTCCTCTTCAGTTCACCACACAGGTTTTCTATGGGGTTCAGGTCAGAGGACTGGGATGGTCATGGCAGGACATTGATTTTGTGGTCAGTAAACCATTTTTGTGTTGATTTTGATGTTTGTTTTGGATCGTTGTCCTGCTGGAAGATCCAACCACGGCCCATTTGAAGCTTTCTGACAGAGTCAATTCATTTAATATCTGTTGATATTTGATAGAGTCCATGATGCCATGTATCCTAACAAAATGTCCAGGTCCTCTGGCAGAAGAACAGTCCCAAAACATTAAAGATCCGCCACCATATTTAACCATGGACATGAGGTACTTTTCCATATGGCTACCTCTCTGTGTACCAAAACCACCTCTGGTGTTTATTACCAAAAAGCTCGATTTTGGTTTCGGTTTGATGCTTTTTTTAAAAAATTTAAAAAAATAAAATAAAAATGTAAAGTTTGCGGGTTAAAACGGAAGACTCTAAACAGAAAAATAATCTTGCAGAAATGACAGATTTATTATTATTTTAGGAAAAGTCACAGGCTCCTAAGAGATTTAATGGTACAATTGTTCTCCCTGTTAAGTGGAGACTTAAATCCCAAATATACACAACCATCCACGGCTGAGATTCCAAGAGCGCATAATTAGCAATGCTGTCTAGGTGAAAAGCTTAGTGTTCATCTTTCCCCATCAGACAAATGCTAGCCAATCACAGATGTCTCTTAGCTAATGTATTGAAAGAATTTATTAGCAGTTTGAAAAGATGTAGTGGCTGACTTCCTGTGTCTCAGAGGAGGCAGGCAGTCCTCACAGGTTGTTAGCCGTTATGCATTAGGGGAGAACTAGCTAGTGAGTGGAGCAGTTTATCTAATACATGGAGCATTCTTGGTTACAAGAGTGCAAAGTTACATTCCCTTGTCACCAAGCCACATCTTGGTGGCTGCAGTTGTTTAACTGACTCTAATAGGAACTCTAGATAGGAAACAATTGTATCTGAGATACACCCAAAGTCAACACGTTTTGCTGTCCTGAGTAAAGATGGATTTAAGGTCAATCCTGAATTCAAGGCAGTCTCATGGGGTGAAGCCCTTCATCCAGTTGAGGCACTGTGAGCATGCGAATATCGCTGACATTCCTTCATACACGCAGCAGAAGAACACATCTGAAGGACATTTGTACCTCTTTTCCCCTCTGAGGTCTATGAAAGAGTTTGATACATGTATGGCTTATGAAATTCTGTAATTGGATTTCCAGACAGCTGTTGACAAAGTCTCCTATGAGCACCTAATCCCCAATCAGCAGTGCAGAGCTCGAGCATGTTCCTGTAGCTGAATAGAAAGCAACCTAAACAAGGATGAGGTGGCAGCCATCAAAAAATGGCAAGACATAAGCCCATGATTATCACATTAAGTGAAACATTTCTCATTAAAAAGCCTGATCCTGAATCAAATCTTGTCCTTCACGACCCAAACAATAACAGCTAGAGCACTGAATAGACCTTGTCTATCCTGGTAAGCCACTTAGGTTACATTTAGGTAAAAATGTAGTTCTATGTTTAGGTATAATAATATGCAATGTATTTATATTCTTTAGCTGTAATAGTCCTGTTACATCTCAAAGCATTTAGAATGGTGTCTCAAACTGCTAAGTATAATGAGAGTTACAGCAGTGCCTTTTAGTTAGTAGTCAGTATGTATATACAGTAAATAGTCAGTACATAGATGTACAGTAAATACAGTAAATAGTCAGTATATAGATATGCAGTAAATAGTCTGTATATAGACATACAATAAACATTCAGTATATAGTCAGTATATAGATATACAGGAAATGCAGTAAATAGTCAGTATATAAATATACAGTAAATAACATATAGTCAGTATATAGATATACAGTAAATAGTCAGTGTATAGATATGTGTAAATATTAAGTATGTAGTCTGCATATGGATATACAGGAAATATTCAGTAAATAGTCAGTGTATAGATATGTGTAAATAAAGTATATAGTCTGTATATAGATATACAGTAAATATTCAGTAAATAGTCAGCATATAGATATACACTAAATAGTCAGTGTATAGATATGTGTAAATATTAATTATATAGTCTGTATATAGATATACAGTAAATATTCAGTAAATAGTCAGTATATAGATATACTGTAAATAGTTAGCATGTAGTCAGTATATAGATTTACAGTAAATAGTCAGTGTATAAATGTGTAAATATTCAGTATATAGATATACAGTAAATAGTCAGTATATAGATATGCAATAAATATTCCGTATGTAGTCAGTATATAGATACACAGTAAATATTCGGTAAATAGTCAGTATATAGATATACACTAAATAGTCAGTATATAGATATACACTAAATATTCAGTATGTAGTCAGTATATAGATATACAGTAAATACAGTAAATAGTCAGTATATAGATGTTTAAATATTAAGTATAGAGTCAGTATATAGATATACGATAAATATTCATTATATAGTCAGTATATAGATAAACAGTAAATATTCAGTATATAGATATGCAATAAATATTCCGTATGTAGTCAGTATATAGATACACAGTAAATATTCAGTAAATAGTCAGTATATAGATATACACTAAATAGTCAGTATATAGATATACACTAAATATTCAGTATGTAGTCAGTATAGATATACAGTAAATACAGTAGTCAGTATATAGATGTTTAAATATTAAGTATAGAGTCAGTATATAGATATACGATAAATAGTCAGTATATAGATATACAGTAAATGGTCTGTATATAAATACACAGGAAAAAGAGTAAATAGTCAGTATTTAGATATACAGTAAATATTCAGTATATAGTCAGTATATATATATATATATATATATATATATATATATATATATATATATATATATATGCAGTAAATATTCAGTAAATAGCCAATATAGAGGTATACAGTAAATAGTCAGTATATAGATATACAGTAAATATTCAGTATATAGTCAGTATACATATATATATATATATATATATATATATATATATATATATATATATATATATATATATATATATATGCAGTAATTAGTCAGTATGTAGATATACAGGAAATACAGTAAATACTCAGTATTTAGATATACAGTATATAGTCAGTATAAAGATATACAGTAAATATGGGGCTAAGGGGATCCATTTTTATCACAGAATTAATCACAGTGTAAATATCACTAGCATCATGAATAATAAATACAGTAATGGTTGAAAGAAATGTAGACATTGTAAAGAACAAATACAGTAAATATTCCAGCTCCACAGTGTTTCCAACTACCCTGTGTTTACGCACAGAACACACATCATTCACCATCAGGAGCTGGTTCTTTTATTTTTTTCTACACCTTCTTGTGGTGCTGATGTTAGAGGGACCAGGGAATAAACAATTTCAGCCACTATGCTGCAAGTCTTAGCAGGAGACCACCTATGGGGGAAGCTATCTATATGTGATGCAGCTATACCTAGATTTAATAGATGTCCATAGCAGTTAACACTGAGTGGTATTTACAATGATCACTGACTTTATAGCTTGTAAAACATGGCCTATATTGCTACTTCAGCACTTTCGGGACAAATTTATTCACCTTGTTGGGGATGCAAGTTTAGTTTACTTACGATTACTATAAAAAAGGATATTAAGGCTATTTTTTTAAAGCAGCTTGAGTCTTGTAGTCCAGAAATTGTGATTTATTACGTAATAAAAAACTAAACGCAAAATAATAGGATGTGCTGGATTAAATGTTATTCTATAATCTGCTGAATAATGATGGTGGAAGGAAGGCATATTGCTAGACTAAGCCAAATTTGCAGTATTTAACTTGATAATTACAGTTAGGACTATTCATACAGTAATATATTGGCAATATATAGCCTACTGGAGCTTACTAGATTTTTATTTTAATACGTTCCATCTTCTCATTCATATATCATCATATTAGTCTTTTTTTTTAACTTTTAAATTGTTTCTTGCTTTTCTGTTACATTAACAGCAAAGAAAAAAAAAAGTTATTTTCTTCTTTTACTCTGCATTTCCCTGATTTGTTTGTGTTTATCTTGCACAGTTAAAAACAAAAAACAAAAAAAACAAACAAACAAAAAAAAACCTTGACTCTGACATTTCTACTCAGAAAAACCTGGCAACCTTAGTGGCATAAACTACACACAGGTGATTTGCATAATCTGAATGGGGAGCACAGAAAATGTACTCATGCATAAATGCATAGACGAAGTAGGAATGCATGCAAGTTTACGTGCATAACTACTGACATAACTTTTAGATTTTAGTCACCACCTATGAATACAGTCTTCATGATTAGGAATGACTTTTTGGAACTCTAATCCTTTAGTTGTAATGTTATACGTAAGTGAATTTGTACATAGCATCTCTACCATGTCTATGCTGTCCTAAACTTAATTGTGCCTTCTAGATATTTATTTTGAATCTCATTATTATGTGTCTTTCTGTCATGTTTGTGTATGTACTGGAAGCTTCACTTACCAAGTCAGATTCCTTGTGTGTGAGGCAGTAAAGCTGTTTACATTTTACAGACAACATTACATCACAAAAGCTAGGGTGACCATATTCTGGTTTTCCAAAAAGAGGACACCTTTTTATTGTGTTTTAATAGCGTTTGAAACTATGAATGCAGATTTTAATACACTGAAAAAGACACACTATTAGCATCGAATGAAATATGTATAATCTATATCTATATCTATATCTATATATATATATCCATATATATATATAGAATGTCCATGGAATAAAAAATAAAATAAAATATCAGATGCCACGAGTGAACCTTCTGCCATCCTTTACACATTTGAAAGGCCGTGTAATATGAAGCAGTGTGATAACGTGAAATTAAAAATGACCTTATATGGTCATGGGTGTTGTTTCGACTCGGGACAGCTGTCCTTTGCTGCTATTGTCAAGCAACTGTTTGACGCCGAACGCAACAGCGCTTCACCTTCACGCGTTCCCTGAGAGTACGATAACGGTTGAGAGACAGGAATTTGGCCAATAGTTGCTTAAAGCCTTTTATAACCGACCAATCGGTGTGTGAGAAGGCGGGAATTACAGAGAGGGGTTAAAGCAGCGCGAACACGCGCACGCACGATGCCTTATTAGACCATAAGCACATCATAATGAAACTAAAGCCGAATCCCGGACATTTTCTCAAGTTTAGAAATCCCATCCGGACGCTTTTTTTAAGGTCTGAAAAACAGGTCCCTAACAAAAGCATTTCAGAGAACAGTTTGTGATCATTTCTACCAAAATTTATTGGCGCGTGCACCAGGAGGTTGTTCATGTGAGTCACGACTGGCACGAGAGAACCAGAACTAGAATCAAGCAGCTGTCTAAAGATTATGTTATGTCAAAAGATTAATTTCTTTGGTTTTAAATGAAAAAAATGATAGTATTCCTTTTTTTATTATTATTTTTTTTACACAGTGTACCTATAATCTGATTACATTGTTTTTTGACGTAACTGTAATGGATTACAGTTACAATTATTTTGTATCCAGATCACGTCATGCCGTTACATGTATTCCGTTTCTCCCCAGGCCTGGTAATCAATAGACGCTGCGAACCAGAAAGCTTAAGAGAGATATCGTTTTTCTGTACAAGTATACTGTAATGACTAATCTGGAGGCAGCACTCAGTTATAAATAAGCCTTTCTTGATAACTTAGACAGGCACAGTTTTGAGCATTTTGGCATGTACAGAAAGCAGCAGGCTTCACTCCAGCATGTGAACTTCTGCATAATCACAACAGACTCCCCAGAGCACGAGCTGGATAGAACAGAAAACCTTAGCAGAGCAAGACCTTAAGGGAATATTTAAGGAGGGCATTTTCAAATAGTCTATTCTCCTCTGAGTAGCCAGGCTGCAGTCTGAGAGAGGCCATTTTTAAAGGGAGAGCTGCGAGCCGTGGGTGGCGTGTTTTTCGACTGGGTTCAGCACTATGTAGAATGAAACAATGGCAAGCTCAGAAATAACACCACTCAGTCTTCCCCCGCTCTCTCATGCTCTCGCCCTCCCTCACTCATTCTGCATTCGGAGAGCCGGATCGCTCGCAGCACCCACATACCCATCCATTGCACCCTCCTCCACAGCACCTCAGCTAACCTATTTGTGAGTAGATGGGTTTCAGCTGGCCTAAATGAAAAGCTTGTGAGCCTTCTGTGAATTGCTTCTGTCTGTGTCGAATCAAGGACGGCTATATTGTGACATCTTTATTACCTTTTGAAAATATTACATTTCAATGAGTAATATGTGTATGCCATAATAATGATACGATACGTCCAGATTCTGATTTGCTCTTCGGAAGACATGACGGTACATGGAGGTGTTCACAGCAGCTCTGATCATATGATATACCGGAATTCATGACTGGTGGCAAAAGATATACCTGCTCAGAGAAAAAAAATAAGTGCATTGTTTGATTATGGGCGTTAAATTTCAAATGAAGTGAGTGCTGTTTCTGGTATTTCATGCTCAGAACAACCAAATAGGGTATGGGTGGGAGTGTGGGTGCTTTAACCCTGAAGCCAGTTTTTTTTAAAGAACGCACTCCTCCTCTCAGCTTCTCTCTCTCTCACACATTCTCACTATCACACATGCACTCTCTCTTTTTTAAAGCACAAGAAATCCACTTTCCTATTTCATCTTCCAGGAGCCCTCACCGAGAATGTATAATGTGGGAGGAGAGCGGAGGAGTGCTAGCCTACTTTATCACAGACTAAGGCATGCCAGCTCTTCATCATGATGCCTGTATATCTGAAGGCAGCTTGGCATTTCTTAGGTCTCATACTGCTGTTGGACTGGAGATGCTAGTTCTGGGAATGGCCCTTGGAGCCAAAATGCAACTGAATGTGTCACAATTGTGAAGCTAGACGGTTGTCGGTAGGCATCTGGTCAGAGCCAAGGGGGGCTGTTCCTGTCTTATTTGGTCATTGCCAGGCATCATCTGCCAGAGCTGCCTGTGTGTAAATGCCTCAATGCAGATTTCTCAACATGGAGCCTTTTAGGTCTGCTGTGGCAACTTGATCTCATTAAAAAATCATAAGAATTCCAAGAAGCACGAGAGATTTTGTAATAATGAGGTCATACTAAACCCAAGCAAATCCTTATGAACTTGCAATAGCGAGACAGTTGGCATCTACGGCAAAACAATGCCAGTGGGCTGTTGGGAAAGGCAGAGGGTGGGGGTGAGCAAACAGCTGACACGGGATAATAACGAGAGCGAACTGTAGGTGAAGCGAGAGTAGAACATGTGAGTAAAGAAAAACGTAGGTCATGTAAGTAATGGAAGGAGACACGAGATTCCCGAGGCATGCTTTCTGGTTAATCCACTTGCGGCCACCAGTGGGAATACACGTGCGGCGCAATCATTTCTGCAGCTAAACCATAAACATTTGAATCTATATTGAACATTAGGCTCCAATCCAGACCTTAGAGAAATATAATTGAAATTTTCAAAGCTCGTAAGCCACAGAAGTCAGTGCCAGGGCACAAGGACAAGCCATTAAGCAATGAAAACACCACAGATTCTTATATAAGCACAACATTTCCAGCAGTTCCCTTACTGTTATTATTATTATTGTTATTATTATTATTATTATTATTATTATTATTATTATTTTATTTACTTGATTTTTTTTTTATATTACACATCCAAAAATCAAGCAGTGCAAAGCAGGCATCCTCTAAAATCTCTGGCCTTTACTTTTTTTGCAAGCTGCTTAACAATCCAACATGGCAGAGGAACTACAATGATGAGAAAGAAAAATAGAAGAAAGAAAGCCACCTGATGAGAACCTTTTTAAAATATTTTGAGACACGTGAGCGATCACGTCTCTACACCCACTTGGACCTCCCCAAAGAATCCACCCACAGCTGTTTGTGCCTGTGTGTGAGCTGTCACAAACGACTGCTCAAAGCACTTCCAGAGGAACTGTATGAGAACACACATGAGAGAGCAGACAGCATGCTACCTGCACAAGCGCTCATAACCACATGTCCAATGATTAGACGTGTACAACAATCAGGGCCGGTCAATCCATTAGGCACCATATTCGGTGCCCGCCGCCCCAACAAATCCGATTAAGAGTACCGAGTCACATTTAACCTTCCTTATGTCTTTTATTACCTCAGAAAAGTTTGTTTGGTCAAATTGGTTTGTTAGTTGAGTTGTAAAATGAAGGGGAGTGGATGAATCATTGAGGATGGATCGTGCCTAGGGCACCAATTGGGCTAGAACCGGCACTGACAACAATATGCAACGTTCTTGGAAGTCCTCGGGACTGGAGGAGCTAGACTGCGTCACCAATCTATTCATTCAAACAGTGGTGTAGATAAAATCAACTGGAGGTTGAGAGAGTTTTTTTTTTCCCTCTCTTACTCAAACACTTATGAACCACGGGTGGACAAATCAGTAGACAATTTTGTGCACCATGAACAGAACACCACAGCTCATTGCCAAAATGTCCGCCAACAACTTGCTGAGTTATTGTTGAAAATACAAACACAGTGTGCTACATTAGAAACAAGTGGTCATTTGTTCCCATGTGTCTGTATTAATGCGCCTAGCTAGCAAAGTAGCTCACCATATGTTATGTTACCTAATACGTCAGTTTTGTCTGTTGGGTTTCTGCTCCACCAATACATAGGACTGGGTGGTATATTGTAGATTTTATGTGCTCAGTGGGCTAGATAATGAATTTGTCAACCCCTACTTTTACACACATAGAAATGGCAGGATTACTCCTTACTGCTAGGCTTTTAAGCATAATGTGGGCCAAAACAGTTTTTAGCCAAACAAAACTCCTCACATAATCCTTTCAAAGTACAGTTCATCTGAAGGTCCAAATAAATGGAAAATACACCACGTGACTAAAATTTTGCTCGTTTGTTTATACAATTAACAAATCAGACAAGCGTCTAAATGACGATTCGGGTCAAGAGCTTCAGTTAATATTCACACCGAACATCAGAATGGAGGATCTCAATGATATTGACCATGGCATGATTGTTGGTGAAAGTTGGGTTGGTCTGAGTATTTCAGATCATGAAATAATTGCTCAACACTCTATAGAGTATACACAGAAAGGTATGAAAAACAAACCAACAACAACAACAACAACAACAACAAAAACACTCAGTGAGTAGCAGTTCTGCAGGCAGGAAAAAAACTTGTGATGAGATATATCAGAGGAGAACGGCCAGACTGATCTGAGCTGACAAGAAGTCTATAGTAACTCAAATCATACCCTTTACAACCAGAAACGCATCTCAGAACACATGATGTCACACAGGCTACCCTACAACAACCGAAGACTGGACACGTGGAGATTGGAAAACACTACCTGGTATTTTTCCAGTCCTCGACCGTCTTTTCCACGTACATCTTTATAATCTAATACATTCTAAACGTTTCCACTCTAAACTATGGCTTTTAAACAGCATTCTTTTAAGAAGACGGAACGTTCACTTGCTTTTAAATCATTTCTGACGAGCCACAATGAAGATCCCTTGTGCTGTTCTCACAATCAGACTTACAGCATGGGTATGAATCAATGGAAGGACCAGGAATCTATTTAAAGGAAGGTGTTAACAACATGGCACTATGGCTCTTTTGTAGGCTTTCGTAGCAGTTTATATCCCAACAACAACACTTCTCAGAATGCTTGACCATGGACAATGGAACGGTCCTTCTGCAGCAGAAAAGGTTACTGAAAACAATACCCGACTGTTAAATGCACTGCGAGACACTGCTCTGACCTTGCGAAGGACAATGAAGGCAGTAGACAGAGCCAAATAACACACTAGTGGAATCATTGCAGAGATAAACCACAGTGTTGATGTAACATCCAGAACATGTTGGAATGAAGCTGTGTACCGCAATTAGAAGTTCGCCGCATGTTGGGCCCAGGGGTTGATTGAAACCAGAAGGAAGCTGTGAAGGCTTTGTGGAGAGGACTTCGAAGAGGAGAGAAAAAAAAAAGAAAAGGAAAAGAAGTGATAGAGGACCTCTTTAAAAGAGTCGTCTTTACACCTATACTTCCTCTCCAAGAAGTTTTTAATAGATTTCTTTGGTCGAGCATAAATAAAAGCAAGCAGATTACCTCTTCCCAATGTGCTCTTCTTTACTGGTGACTAGACATCAATAGTGAGTCACTTCCATTTGTTCGATAGCACATGCCGTGCCTGCACCACAAGATCCGAAATAAAGCGACTTCAGCTTTGAACTGAGCGGTGTGTTGCAAGGCTAAATGAGTTAATATGGGTTCGCAGAGGTGCTTGGGGTGAGTTCTTTTTATGTTCAGGGTTTATTTGTCTCTTCATATCATCATACTGATAGCATCTTCAATAAGAGCAAAGACTCCAGTCATTTTATGACTTAGTGATGGTTGCCTGCGATTTAAAGGGAACATGCTAGAACACATTGTTGAGGGAAAAAAAAAGAAAAAGAAACAGACAGCAAATATGCATCGTTAAAAGGCTGTCAAAGCATCTTTTCTTGTCTCAGAATGCCCAGTGCCGTCACTTGAGCTGGATGAGTTGGAAAAGGCTGCTCTTCAAAACACTGCATCAGAGACAGTTTTGAACATTGCCGTTTAATCAAACAACATCTGTGGGACTGTCGTATCTCGAAGCAAATAGGGCCTCTGACAGCAGACTGTCTTCTCATTTCTTAAAGCAACTTCCTTGAAACTATTGAATAATACATGTTTATATCAGTTTCTGAACGAGTGAGTTGTTTGATCTACAAGCGATCGCATTTCTCAACAGAACGTCGGTGCAATCCAGATTTTTGGGTCGGATTCCCAAAAAGTCCAATAAGGAGGATTAACAGGAGATATTTTCTCTAACGGTACAGCATCCTTAAAAAAGGTCGGGCGGGAACGATGGCATACATTCTCTCGATCACCTTTCAATCACAGATACGGCTGGCTGTTTCACATGTTACGGAGGAAGCATGTGTGATATGATAGGGGAGAGCTGGTTGGTGGGTAGGAATTGTCCAAAACAAAGGTGCGGGGGTTTGGGTTTGGGAAGGGGGTGTTAATTTTTGAACAACATGACAGTTTTAGCCAGCTAACAATTTGCGTACTTTGACCTTCTTTGAAAGTGGCAGATTTTGAATAATAATGCAGTACTGATTCTGGCCAGCATGCTGGGCAGTGGGCAGTGTTGTCACCTCACAGGTCCAGGGTTTGATCCTGAGCTCAACTTACTGACTCTCCACAGTTTCCTATGCTCTCCACATGTCCTCATGGGTTTCCTACAGGTTGTCTGGTTTCCTCCCAACTCCCAGAATATGCCGGTATGTGGCTTGGATAAGATAATCTACCCCGTGGCATGAGGCAGAAATATAACCTGGATAGCACACCAGTCTATCCCTGCATGATGCATGCACAATGACATACTCATTCACACCTAGGGGCAATTTAGTGTAGACACCCCACCCACCTGCATGTATTTTGGAGATGGGAGGAAACCAGAGAACCCAGATTAAACCCACACAAACCTGCGAAACTCCACACACTCAGTAACCCGGGCTCAGGGTTGAACCGGAAACCCCGGAGTTGTGAGGCTGTAACACAACCCGCTGCACCAACAGAACAGAATATTACTTTTATTATATATATTTTTTAAAAACTGTACCCTTCAGGGCATTCGGTACAAACGGTATTACATGGCACTATCATAACACTATTAGCAGACAAGATGATTCGAATCGTATTACTCTTCCTGATGCCTATTGTTTGATCGTTTTTGCATCAGTTTTCATGCTTTTGCTTCATTTTGTAAAAAATGCGCACTCGATATGGAATAGAAAAGAAGTTGCCGAACGAGTCGCTGAATTATAAATCACGCTGTTGCTTCCCGTTATTTGTTTTCTTTCGGAGTGTCACACTGCTCTTCACGTTTATGTATAAGCCTATTACCTCTACCCTTGAATGCTCTTGCTTTAAAAAAAAATATGTGCATATTAAATGTCCTCGTGTCTGTACCGTTCAAGCCCCTCCTTCATGGCCGCCACTTAGGGAAGGTTACCTAGAGGTCCTTCTTCTCATTTTCAAATGGCTTTGATTTAATCACGAATATGTATGACTTAATAAAGTCACCACACAAACAGATTACAGCTGATTACTATTAAAGGCTAACAAGGTAAGAATGCTTAGTAATGCCTTTTTTATTTGGGGTAATGGGATGTGACAGATTCATATCCGTGAGTTAGCGAGTAATATTGCTTTTTATTATTATTATTTTTTATTCTTCACTGTATATCGTTTCAAGAGAAATGAAATGATTAGCGGTTCACAGTCACCCTCTGTGGACGCCTGTGGAGACCTCGCAGGAATTTCCACCAGTGGTGAAATGAAAATTCGATTTATTTAACATGATGCATGCAAACATTTTGTTAGACTGGACGAAATGATTGCTTTAGTCTTTATAAACTGTCCGTTGTCGTAAATATACGCTTTTAGCTTTGCTCGAGGATAAAGAGGGAGCTGTATTGTTTAAATGATTAGTATTTTGTAATATTGGATACATTTTTACATCTGTAGCTCCCTATAAATATATTTATCACATAGATTTGTCTGCAGGGAAATCGGCCTGCCCTCATTTTTTAGGGTAGCATGTCCTGGTTCTGGGTTGCCTTCAAATAGTGCAAATGTATTATTAGCAGCTTCTGTTGTGTACTGTATGAAATCACTTGTTTTTAGATGGCAATACAAGTCAAAGTATATTTTCCGCATCTTGGCCCAACACTTTAATTGCTCGCACTAAAGACATTAACATTAAAATGCAAAAAAAGAGAGTAAATATATATAAAATAACCTTCAAACTGTGTTTCAAAGCAACCCGTGCATCGAGGCCACGTACTGTAGGAGGGTAGCAGCAGGAGTGTTACATCAGTGTGGTAGAGAGAGAGAGAGAGAGAGAGAGAGAGAGAGAGAGAGTGTGTGTGAGTGTGTATGTGTGGGCAGGGGAAAGGAAGGGGAGTGGTAATATTGTGGTGTTTTGTGTTCATCCTCTCTACATCTGCAGCCTTGTCGCAGCTGAGCCATGGCGTGACCCAATAACCACACATGTTTTCCCTGAAGACATTTCTGCTTCCTCTTCCTGCCTCTGTGAGAACCGTCAAGCTACCAAAATCAAAACACTACCATTTTTTTTTTTTTTTTTACGAGGCAAATCAATAAAATCAGTACATTCTGATGACTTCTGTTATACCTTCCATCATCCCTTCACTAACCTAAAGGTGAAAAGCCTGTTATTTAGTTGCATAATGTAATACTGACTAAGCCAAAATCTTAAAGTGGTCTGATTTTCTGGCTTTGAGTCAAGTCGTGCTCAGAGTATCAACGTGGCTGTCTATCACAATAATAAGCTCGATCATGAAGTATGTACTTGGACTTGTATTTATTTAAGGCATTTTTTAAGAAAGAGCGTTACTGGTGAGCTCCTGTATACTCTTTGGGTACTGAACTGTATCTTTCCTTGTCACTGTAGCGGTATGTTCAAGGGTACAACTTTTGCACCTTTATTATGCATCGTTTACCTAGAAAGGTGCATTTAGTATAATAAAAGTGTGTAGGACAATGCTGCTAGCTGTATCCGTTAACGCCATTTCCCAAGCAGCATCATAGCCTACAAACATGGCCGCCAAGGACTATACTTCCCGTGCGTCCCAACTGGCATACTATCCGTACTAAATACTATAAAAGATGAGAATCATAGTATGGGTATCTCAAAGGTAACTGGACGGTCTACTATTTCCAGTAGATTTTTGAAGTGTGGACACATTTTCAGCTAATATTCCCCACAACTCCACGCACGAGGAAGGCGCAAACACCAATCGGTCGATGATAAAAGGCTTGCAGGAACTATTGGCCAAATTCCCGTCTCTCAACCGTTATCCTACTCTCAGAGAACGCGTGAAGGTGAAGCGCTGTTGTGTTCGGCGTCAAACAGTTGCTTGACAATAGCAGCAAAGGACAGCCGTCCCGAGTCGAAACAACACCCATGACCATATAAGATAATTTTTCATTTCACGTTATCACACTGCTTCGTATTACACGGCCTTTCAAATGTGTAAACGATGGCAGAAGGTTCACTCGTGGCATCTGATATTTTATTTTATTCCGTGAACATTCAAAAGAATGTCGGAAAAAAGGTCAAGCGTGGGCAGAGTGACACCAGTTCTATTCATACGTATTTATGCGATGCTAATAGTGCGTCTTTTTCAGCGTATTAAAGTTTGCGCTCATAGTAAACCTGAAAATTCGAAAACTTCTAAGTGACTGGACTGAAGCATATGCTTTTATTGAAAGCTCTGCTGCTCTGCTGTGTTTGATTTGAACAGAACATATTGCCTCGTTTTAAAAAAAACAATCCAACTGTTAAGAGACATTTTGCTTTCGCAGCAAAGTACCCTGTGGGCGAAAGCCGAAGGAAGCCGAAGTGCACGGAGCTCCGACGTAAACCGCAAGCCGGACAGCAGCAGCTGCAAGTGGCAACTGGAAGCCTGAGTGCTGTCAGCTTTGCTGGCTCATCGGAGATTGTAAGACAAGGAGAACCTTTTACTGACGGAGTATATGTAAAGTCAGGCATGTTGAGTATGGCAACTGAACCGCCTGCGGATTTCCATAACAAGGAGAAAGTCATTCAGAAAATAAAAGACTTGCCCCTGTCAGCCTGAACAGTGCATGACGCACGCGCTGTCACGATGGCACGTGAGATACTGAAGGAAAAGAGCATTGATATAACTTTGGCAGGTTTTTTTTTTCTCTTGTGCTGGATGGGTTACACACACACACACACACACACACACACACACACACACAGAGAAGAGGTTTTATGCTGCTCAAGTGGAAATTCAACCTCAACGTGAAATCCCTGAACAATTAATTCCATATTTCAAGGTTATTGTTTGTTGCACAGGCTATTTGTATGTTTATGATTTGTCAGTAAAGTTGCTGTTTGAAATGTTAATGAAAAAACGTCTTTTTGTTTTTTTTAATAATAGTAAAATAGAATTTTTTTTTTTTTTGCACTGGCTCTTTTGCAAAAAATGCATTAAACTAAAAATTTGGTGGAAAAAGGTTTCCCGACCCCTGCTCTAAAATAAGCTCCAGATAAGAGTATTTTAGATTTTAGACTTTATTTACATATGTGATCTTGAAGTAATCCCAAAAGAATCAGATTACATTACTTTCATAGTGTCATACTTGGATTACGCTACTGATGACATTTTCTATGAAGTCATTTGTAACTGTAACCGAATACATTTTTTAAAGTAAACCCTTGTGAATCAGTATATCGTATACGTGAGTTCAGGCACTGGCTCGGACCCTGGCTCACTACACACCGGGACGCTGATGACTCAATTTCGGCCGACATGACTACGTACTCGCTTTGTAAAACGTCACCGTGAATTCAAAATCTAAAATTATTCGAGTTTCACATATATGTCTGTCATAGTACGTCAATCAGGATCGTAGGCGAGCTAGTGGGTTAGACATTTAAAAGTCATTACGCTCAAACAAACCATATATAGAATATCAAATACAGTTCAAAATGGCTAACGTAAGTAACCGTTTGAGAGTCATAACAATAACAAGCTTCTTACATTTGGAGGTTAAGTTGGCTCAGAGTTTGTCCACCATTTTTTTTTTTTTAGAGCTGAGAGGCTTCAGACAACATGACATCATTTCCAACAGGAGAACATAGTGAGCATCGATGTGCCCATTATGTTTTTTTGTGTGTATTGTGTGTGAGATTTTTTAGGAATTGAACGTTCCAGTGCACTTGAAGGATTTTGCAATTGAGACAGCCCTTAAAATGACACGACTCCCTGATTAGTGCCCTGCCTACTCAACTAGGGAACTGATTGAGACACACCCAAAGTCTCCTGACTACTGATACTGATAACACACCTGTTTTCAGTCACTCATGCCCTATAACGATGCACTCCAAACACGCCTGGCTTCATTATTAGTCTCAACAAGTTTTGGATTTGTTTGCCTGTCTTTCTGAAAATAAAGCATTTCCTGCAACTTCAGCCATCTCTCCTGTCTGACACAAATATCCATATCTGTTTTCAGATTTCAACCTGAAATGGACGTAGCACGTGATATTTAAAACATTCAAACAGTGTGTTTGAACCCGTGATCTCCGGACAAGCACCCAAACATGTTTCTGTAATATTTTCTTGGTTCTGTTCCACAAAATAGAAACAAACTAGTAGCCTAATTTAAACCACTATTATGACCAGGCAGTTACTAAAGATGAATTAATGTATCGCACGAATGTAGCCTTTCTATGATCCATAATCTTAATATCTGACTGCTCACTCTGGCCTCCCTCCCAGTCCTCCCATGCATATGGTCCTAGTCCTGATGCATGCCTTTCCAAGCTTTCTAAAAACAAAAAGTAAACAGTGCGCCTCCTATGTCCTAGAACACAATCCGAATCATATAATTGTATTCGGTTATATCACTGAAATGCAGCTTTAAGCTTTAATGTAGAAATGCATTACGATACATTTATGTACCTTTAATCATTTTTAAAGGTACACCCTATCCAGGTTTCCAGATGAAAGATACATATTGAAAGGTTGAAGAGATGTGCTCATGAGGGTACAACCCCAGGGACAAGGAAAGGTACTCTTTTGATTGACAGGATATAATCGGCCCCGATTATCGGATATTTCTAAGCGTGAAAAATTGCCTTAATCGGCCGATACAACGGTGCATCTCTAATCTATACTATAGTACAGTGCTAAATAAAAAAAAAGCAATTTTCATGATCCCTCTTTTAAGAAAAACATTAACATCTTGCAGATCCTGCAAGGCGTATGTAAACTGTAGAAACATTCCAGGTTCATATCAGGAAATAATATGAAAAGGACATATATTTTATTTACGACTCAATTCCAATGAAATCAAATGAAATCCAACAACATTTCAAGTTCTCATATGAGGGATTAGGCTGAGGAATTGCGGTTTGCAGTGCTTCTCATGATGTAAATGATCTAAAATCAAAGGAAACCACTTTCACTTGTTAGACCCATTTCGGGTTACTTATATCATGTTTGCTGCGTTAAATAGATGCATTGTGAATCGCTTTGCAGTATACAGTGTCATTGCTTAGCTTCCTACCAATACATCACTTCAGAAATTCATGAAGAAAGAGAGCCTCTTATTATCCATGCCCTTTCTTAGACAGAGCTTAATTTCAGCTTTTCAAACATCTTCCATCTTCCCCGAGGCTTGCGATATAGAGTGGAGGTGGACAGAAGTTCTAACTTCAGTGAGAAACTAAGGCATGACTGAGATGCATTTCCAAAACACAGCCCACAGGTAAATGAATCACAACCACTAGAAAGGATTCAGTAAACACTTTTCAGTCTATGCCCAAGATAAATATATTCCCTCTGGGCTATGAACAGTGGAGCACATTTGAAAAGAAAAGAAAAAACAACAACCCGCTATACATATTCTGTAACTACATTAAGTAAGCGGTGGGAAGAAATGTCTTTCTTTCTCCTCTCTAATCTCATCAACTTGCAATTGAAACTATTATTTTGCTATTTGTAGCAGAGTAACACAAACCTAAGTCTAAGTCTAGTGGTCTAACTAGACAATTGAGAGAGGTGAAAAGCAGACAAAACATTTCTCATCAATCATTTCCGACAGTGATGAGCATCGTTTTGTTAATGAAGAGTCAGCTCAGTCAAAGAAGCAAAATTTACGCAGTAGTTTAGATGATAGCGGCACAATAATTCAAGGTACTGGCTTTATACCAGCCGCACGCCATTTTATGCTATTGTTTTAAAGCATTATCAGTAATTTAATATTTTTTTCTCACATGCGTTTACCATAACCATAAGCCACGGAAACCCGTTTCTGCCAAGGAGAAAAAAAAAAAAAAAAAAAGGATAATTGCGACTTTATATCTCTAAGTTCTGACCCCCCCCCCCCCCCCTCACAATTTTGGGTTAATGCCTCACAATTCTGTATTATATTTTAGTATTGACTGTATTCAACATCACGCTCAAACAACTTAGTGCTTTGAGACTTATTCATGCCCACGTGAAAGTAAAAACCTCCCTCACGTATGATTTTTTTTTCTTGTGTCCCATGGGATCCTATTCGCGACGCACTCCTCTAGTCTCAACCATATGCCCTATGAATCTTTCTGACAAGCTTTCAGAACGAAAGAAAACAGTGGGCCTTCTGTTCACATCTGTAGTCATTTTGCATAATGTGTAATTTGGATACAGTTATATCCCTACTATCAAAATCTCTTCTTTTCACCCTGTCTAAACACAACTATGCATTTTTTTTTTTGTTTGTTTTTTTGTGTGCTAAATTTCAGAGTGCTGCATATGTTTATTGGGTTACAGGCAAACCTATCATCCTGTGCAGACCAGCAAAATAAGTAACATGATGTAAACCAGTGTAAATAAATCTCTTAAGTGTGCATATTCAAGTTCACAGTGGAATAAGAGAATATTCTGCAACTGTCATATCAGGCGATTGTTTACAACTATTCACTTCAGTCTTTTGCACATTCAGCAGGCTTCCTTAATAAAAAGGCCTCTTGTTATAGGCCTATATAAAGGTCCAGACGAGGCAGTTCAAAGAATCTTTGTTGCAGTCTTTTGTTCTTTTGCTCCCCGTGTAAAAACAGCGGTCTGCAGAAACGGCTGCAGCCAAATAACCATCTGCTGGCTGGCTGTTTAAGAAGCTGGAGGAACCAATAAAACAAGGGGAAGGCACATGTAAAATCTTGGCAGAAGGGACACACGCCATTAGCTTAATGACAGAATGAGGGATGGGCGACTTTGTGCAGACGAGATTAAAGAGTCTAGGACTGCAAGTTTGCTTTTAACGGAATAATGAATAGCACAGAATTAAAAAAAATAATAAATAAAAACAAATAAATAAAGGAAGCGCCGAGATCTATGTTTTGTTGCTTCAGGTGGAAGGGAGACAGACGAGCGAGGAAGGACACTTGTGCCTTTTAATTCACTATCAAAAAAGGATGTAACAGCGTCACTACGGTCTTTTCATGTTGGCTCAGCTGCTTTGAACTACCGTAATAAATGTACCCGCAACTTCAGGCCTCGAATGACATAATGGACCAAACAGAAGTAATTAGAGTTGTTTTCTTTCCTCCTTCTGTCTAGAACCCACTTCAAAGTAGCAAAGTCTTTTAGTCTTACCGAAGGTAAAAAAAAAAAACAACAACATTTCAAATACAGAAAGCCTGCCTGTAGGATTTACATAAATACACTGGCTGCCGGTCACTAATTCAATTAATTGTATGCCTTAGAAAAATGACTCTAAAGTATAATTTTCAGTTTGCTAGGGAAACGGATACGACTTACTAAACCGAGCAAGATCCACAAAAGTAGTGCCGGAACTTCATTTTTTGATTTACAGCAGCCGAAAGACATCTGTATGATGAATGATATCGTGGCTTTTGGGTTCTATAAAAATACCTCAATAAATGCTGAACTTTGATTGAGTTGAAATGTGCAAATGAGTGAACGTGTGAAGAGTGAAAGACATGTGACAGCTGCTCTAAGTATTATTGATTAGTCCATGGTCTGACATTTGGAAAAAAAAAAACAAAACTGAAGTCTGACAAAAAGTGGATGCGTTTAGTATGTTCAAAAACTCTTTAGACATACTCATTTCACACAGGTGAATGTAACGGCTTTACAGTATGTTGTATGAACAATGTTGCATGTTTTAGTAGTTACTGTATTTAACATCACGCGAAATGAGTTTAGTGCTGTGGGACTAAACTGGCAGAACTGCCAATATTGCTAATAAGAAAAATCATGATGAAACATTGGTTGAAGCGATATTTTACTTCAATCTACCGAAATGTTTGGGCTCGTGAACAACCAGCGGAGTGCATAATATACATAAACATACTTATTTGTTATAAAAGTCCAGTCCATGTCAGACGCTGCACATCCTAATATACTGTACACTCAAGAGAAAGATATCTACTGTTGATTGAAAATAAAATGGTAGTCACACTTTTGTTATTGATCGTAAAGGAAAACAGCAAAGAAATCAACTAACTTGTCCCGATAATAGGAACACAAAATCATTTGAGCAAATCAAAGAGTATACAGACATACGGAAAGAGTGTAAATGCTGGTGCATTCACAGCACAGTCACCCTGTATACTGTCTATCAATACAGAAATGCAAATGACTTTTATTTTGTTGCATTTCTGTGTACCATTTTGCATATAGTTAACTGATTTTCATTTTTTTCCCCACTCAGATCCAGACAGGGTTTTCAGCAGCACATAGACTGACTGATCACATGCTACTGTACTAATATACTGTATATTAGTATGTTAGTGTCAGGCTGAAGGGACGGATGCAAGTGCAGGTAAACAAAGCTTTATTTTAAAAGCTGGCAGACCAATCCAAATCATAAGACAAATTCAATAAGAAAAATCAGGCAGTGGTCAGAGTTGGGTTACAAAGTAACGCGTATACCGCATACTGATAATGTAGTGATGTAACGCGTTACATTTTAAATGTATGTAATTTGATGACAGTTACTGACCTCAATACAATTACGTTATTTACGGTGTAAGTTTATTGTTAAGAAAACAACATGAAGTAAAATGCAGTTTTAAAATAAATCACGTTTTCACCCAGAAGATTTTTTCTTTCGCCCTGAATAATTCTCCACTCGGAGCGGTTTGTCACTACTTAACTGAACGTCGGCAGCGTTGTAATTTTATATCTTCGGTGAACGGAGGCGAGACCGATCAGACAGAGTTTATAGGAAAATACACATGTGGAAAATACTCGCGTCTTATTGGCTGACAGTCTCTCACTTCTGACAAACGCTCGCTCACAGTGAGTGTGAGGAAAAATGGATATACTGAAACAGTAACATCGTCTCATTCTGAGCAGGAAAACAAGGTGCGTAAATGTCTATACGAGTTCCAGTTTACGTGAACATGACATGAGCAGAGCATAAGGAAAGAGAATGTACTCTACATGGCTCTGTAGCAGCTAAACACATACAGTGTTAGCTTAGCTCTGCCTCCCCTCGGCTAGCGACACCAAACTAGCCTAGTTAGAAAAGTTTTATATTTTATCATTCTGGTCGTCCTACAAACAGTGACAACACCCGACACAAGTTTTATGCTAAATCCAACTATTTCTCATCGTGTCGTACATTGACGCGCGCTAACATTACTGAAAGAACCATGAGTATCACTTTGTAGTGTATTTTTGTAGGTTTGATAGGTTGTTGAAAGTAACGTGAACGTAAAGTAATTAGTAACCGGATTACTTTTTACATGCAGTAATCAGTAATGTAATCAAATTGCAATTTTAAAGTAGTAATTAGTAATACGTAGTGGATCACTAGTTTTGAGTAAGTTACCCAACACAGGCAATGGTCAGGTGATCGGCAAACAGCACAGACCGGGCAAAACAGGAATCAAAAACCACGAGAACCAGAAACAAGATCAAAACCAGGGTCTCGAAAAAACGAAATACAAAGGCTTGGTATCAATGGGCAACCAAGACAGGTTCTGCCTCACTGAAATTTTACTAACGAAAAATAGACCACAGTCCCACCTTCTTAACTTCTATTAGCTCACAAGACTGCGGCCGTGAATTAAAGTCATCGCGAAGGGAAAATAACCGAAGCAAACCTTCGGGTTTCGTTTCCTGCCTGTTTTTTTCCGCTAGGTGAATTTTATTCATGTTTGGTCTACTGTATCACTCTAAGGGGTCAAAAATCATAAATTCTCCAGCTTATTCTCCAACTCCAACGTAGATGTTGGCCGGTCTGGGATTGTAATCTCATTACGTGAAATTCTTTGTTTGATCCAAGATACACATGCGATACTTTTCTTGCATCCATCCATCCATTTTCCATACCACATACCGTACACAGGGTCACGTGGAGCCTGGAGCCTATCCCAGGAGACTCGGGACACAAGGGGATGCCAATCAGCCTACAATGCATGTCTTTGGACTGGGGGAGGAAACAGGAGTACCCGGAGGAAACCCTGGAAGCATGGCGTGAACAGGCAAACTCCAACCCTGGAGGTGTGAGACTTACATGCTAACCACTACCTCGATTTACTGCTATACAGTGCAGTGATCACATTGACCTCATGACTAAAGACTGTATTGAGCCGGCAGCAAAAATATCAGCGTGTGAAACAGTATGCATTGATATATACCAGCTGTGCTGTTTCAAAACACGGAATGTGAAAATCAATCATCTTTACATAGAAAAGTGGTCAGTTCTGCTTGAATAGACGTGTGCTCTCTTAGCTGGAGAACCACCTCTTTTCCAATATCAAAGTTTCTATGACTAAGTGATTCACTGAAAATATAAGCTAATAGCAAATTTCTAGCTAAGGGGATCTAGCATAGCTTTGCAGAGTAATTTGATATGTAGTGATTCAGTATATCGATTTAATTTCAGAGCAAGCCATTTTACAAGCAGTGGAAGGACAATTTTGCACACGATCCAATCGAGTGGATGAATCTTCCCGCATTGAATTCACAAGTAATTACACGATGAAAGACTTGCCCACGGTTAATCTCAAATATCTGTCCAGTTTCATACTTAAGACATGTCTTTTTTGACACAGTGAGAGGACGTGTCAATGGAAGTAGTGTCACTGTAGGTGCCTGGAAATTGCCTGAAGGGAGTAAACTGCTGAAGTCAACAACATTTTCAAGGTACCTTTCAAAGCATTCTCAGCAAGTTCAAACCCACTGCCCATTCATGAAAAGGTATTAAATTTGACATTTTGAGAATCATGGGTAAAATATTAAGGGAATAATTTTTTTTTTCATGTAGGCGCAAGCACAAGTTAGTGTTATAATGCAAGTGCATCACTATTTTACTTGCTATGCTCACGGAAAAGAATAAATGCAGCTGTGCTAATGTTGGGAAATTGGTGGTGTTGTCTCACGTATATGTTGCATTTATATTGCCGCATCTCAGGAAATTCTGTTTGGGAAGATACAAGAACCAAACGCAATTGTCATAGCTTCAAATGAAGTGAAGAAATTCTAACCCATGTGTTAAAAACGGTGGATATTCATTATTAATGGCATCCCATCCCAGTAACATAAACGAGATTCTTTACCCAAATACTAAATTACAACTATATACAACTGACTACTTTATTTTACTTGAGAAAGTAATTAGAAAATACACACACTGTCCACTTTATTAGGAACACGTACACACCGGCACATTCATACAGTTATCTAATCAGTCAAACATGTGGCAGAAGTGCAATGCAAACAAACAAACAAAAAAAATCGTACCGATACAGGTGAATGGGCTTCGGTTAATGTTCACATCAAACATCAGAATGAAGAAAAAAAAGTGTAATCTCTGTTACTTGGATGTGGAATGGATGTTGGTTCCAGATGGGATGGTCTGAGTATTTCATAAACTGCTGGAGTTTGAGTAAAACAAGGGCATGTCTCAGTTACGCCAGATTCTGGCCTTGTGCATTCTGAAGCGCGTTGTTTTGACTTGATAGTCGGTCCAGCACCACTGTCTGACAGTTTGATGTAAAAACAATACAGCACATCGAAAGTTTTGAGCTCTTAAAAAAAAAACTATGGAAATCCATTCAACAGCAATATTAAATATATAAATATGACACCATTAATTACTTAATAGTTTCATTCCTTTAAAGTCTTAATCAGTGACACTGCTTTTCTGTAGGGCTGATATTTTTCCTGGATAAAGTTATGAAATAACTTAAAGGTAGCGTGGGAGCATAACAGACGACTGCTTGGTCAGCTTATCCTTCAAAATGTGGACACGTTTTCTTTATAGGGGAGCACAACAAATGAACAAAAACCCTGACCATTTTTTTTTATTAATTTGACAACTCAAAACAGTGAATTAATACAATATATTAAAATATATACAACACACAATATGTTAAATATAATAGGATGTGCTGGATGAAATGTCATTTTATAAGCTGCTGAATAATGAGAGCGAGGAAGCCATATTGTTCATTTGCAATTTGTCCAATCAAATTTGTTAAACCACACTCGCAGAGATCAGTGTGATAATTACAACTAGGACTATTCATACAGCGATATACGGGCAACATACTAGACTTATTAGTGTTAGATGTTTATTTAAATGCTTTGTCATCTCATTAGTCTTTTTAAAAAAAATTTCTTTTTACATTGCATCATATTACATTTAACAGCAAAGAAAAATAACATGCTATCTGCTCCTTTAGTTGTTCTTTAGTCTAATTGTTTTTGTTTTTAAAAAAAAAAAAATTTTCAGGTTCAAAACACAAGCGCTTGCGTTTCAAGGCAGTAATTTAGATGCTATTGGAAATCACAGTCATGAACACTTCAACTCCATAAAAAAATCTGGCAACCGTGGAGGCGTGAACTACATGCAGGTGATTTGCATAATCTCAACAAGGAGCCCAGAAAATTGACTTAAGCTGGTCTGTAAGCCATCTCTGAATACACATGACGTTCCTCCATAAATATTAACGCAACTTTTTCAGTTCAGCTGCCAACTCTGAATACAGCCCTCGGTTCTTAAAGGGAACGAGAGTTTCTGATTTGATTGGATAAAATCCGAGGCAGAAGCTGTCTGCACAATGAATGAAAACCGCACCACAGAGGTCTATCAAAAAATATATTTACTATGTTAAACTTGCATAGTGAAAAGACCAGTGAGCAGATGTTTCAGCCCATAGCGTTCTTCAGTGCTTATCTAACAAAAGACAGTTCATCCCTCGTAAAAGGTTTTCATTCAGTGTTCGGACAGCCTCAGCCTTGGATTGTGTGTGTATGTATATATATATATATATATATATATATATATATATATATATATATATATATATATATATATATATACATACATATACATATATATTGCTTCATGCATGCACCTGAGGACATATTTATCTCATTGAAGCCTAACTATCCTTCTACCTTACATTATTTGATTGGATACTATATAATCTTCTTGGAAATGCATTCAATCTAACCCCAGCCCTTTCTACAGAAGCACTGCTCTTCACCAGATTAGACATACAGACGATAGAGAATATACAGTATGTGCTCCACCCACATGCATCACCACCCCAGCACTGTGTCTTATTTTTGTATCTACATTATCTTCACAGGAACACGTCCCAAAGCGAGGAAGCAAACAGACCTGGTATGAGTTATCAGACTGAAGGGAATAACACAGGCTAGTGAAGAACTTCAGATTGGTTTAAGACTAGTTGACTAGGACTGAAAAATTATGCAGGGAAGTCTTTTAGTGCGAACAAAGGCTTGCAAAAGTACACGATTTGGCAGAGAATGAATAAAGGGATCGAACTTGCTGTAATAAAACAGCCTGCGTATTTGAGCATAAGTTGTGCAAAAAAAAAAAAAAAAAAAAGGAAAAAAAAGAGAAAAAGCAGACGCTTCCATGCTACACTTGTGCAGCAAATTAATCTAAACAAAGCATGCACTAATGTGTTGATTTGGCTTTCAGATAGCGCCATATTGCACATATTAGCCTCACAGCTTGAATCACAGTTAATGTTTTATGTTGGTATACTTCCTCAACTAAAGCCACAATAAGCCTGTGAGCTGTACTGTGACAAAAGGCAGTCTTAGTGAGCCGTCTTTAATCTAGTATTTATTTTAGTTCTTTCTGCTGGAGCTGATGTCCTTGCACTTGAGTCCCAGGGGCATTTCACAGTTTGTTCCAAGCAGTTCTAATAGTGCTACCTTAGGAACACATGGACTCCTCCATTACTGTAACTCACCGGCACCATCTGATATTCTCAGACAGCTTTTTGATTTGAGCCTTTTTTGCTTTGGCGATGTTTAAAAAAAAAAAAAAAGAAAGAAAAAAAAAAAGAGAGAGCAAATTCAGCCCGAGTTGTTTTGTTTGCCAAAGTGACTACCGCATTAGGCTCATGCCTCTCTTCCTGTCACATTGAGTTGGCTGTCATGGCATGCCATTACTCAAACCTGCTCATTCAAAATAGCACCTATTGCCTAAAAAGGTCTCTGAATGCAACCATTAAACTCTGGGCTATTCGTGACTCATATGCAAATGATATGACAAAGTCTAACTTGTGCAATAAATGAATCTCACAGAGCAAATAAAGACCACATTCATTCATTCATTCATTCATTCATCATTAGTAACTGCCTGGTCAGGGTCGTGGCTACAAATTAGGCTACTAGTTTATATTATATTATATTATATTATAATAGAACTAACCAAATTAGTTAGAAAATATTCCGGACGGGTACGAAGAAAAATAATAATTGCGCAAGAATCTATTTCAGAGGCCATGCGAACTTCAGGTTTAAATCTGAATACAGATACAGATATGAGTATGGTTGGTGTATTACCGTTTTATTGAAATTAATCGAGCAGAATGAATGAGCTCACGGTCAAGAGGAGTACTATGACAAACAATTGGGATCTAAAGCTTAATCATAGAAAAAAATAAAAATGGCCAAAAAAAAAAAACCCAACCTTGCCCAGGTGCTTATGTATGAATACGCTTGTGCTTCAAGTATACAAGCCAATATCTCAGACAATCATAAAATGTCAAACTCAAAAAAGCTGCCGTGTCCCTGAAGCAGATCTCTTCTTTGCACACTTGTCCAAGCATATCGATTTCAAGGTTCAGGGATGCTCTCTGAGAAAATATTTACCCGTTTTATCACTTATATCTTTGGATGTGATTCATGAAAAGAGTGATATGACTCTTTTCCCCAAACAAGCCAGTGACAAGGAAGGAACAAACAATTTCATACAGAAGGTTTGTTTTATATGTCCTGCTGTGCAAATGCGGGCCATTCTGTGCTTTTATAAATGAAAGCTTCCAGACAGACATATGACCTGTCTCAAGCGCAGCATGGAACATCATATCCTTTAAATAGATTCACCTAACAAGACTTCACCTCCCATGTGAAATAAAAAAGAGAAATGAATACGTCTCGAGAGCATCGAGTTGTCGTCGGAGCGAATGAACCGCTCGGGAAAAGTGATCAGTTTCCTTTATATTACGGTATACAATAGAAATTCTCTATGATTGCTTGTGCACACAAAGAAAAGCTCTGTATTCCACTCCATCTCTCCAAAACAAGATAAAACAAATCAAGATAAATTTTGACCCAGACAAGCTTTGCATTTTCAAAACATATATTTGCAGGATGTTGGCACAGATCCCAAAACAAATGGGGGAAATTAGAAAAACAAATAAGTCTGCATTGATGCCCCACTCAAGTATCATCAAATAGCACTTCCATGAAGTGGAGGCTTGATTCTCTGGCATGGTTTTATACTGAAATCCCCAGACGGCATGTCGCGTTTGTGAACCGATCTCCGGTTTACAGCGAAGCCGTGCAACCTGGATAAGCGCAATTTGAAATCGAGCAGGGCTTTGTAAAGATTCTGACAAGCTTTTGTCAAGTACGATTTGTGCCTGCTGTCTGTTATACACAGTGCGAAGTCTTAAATGCTACGTCGTCCTGATCAGGTTGAAAATGGGGAATGACAGTCACTGCTGAAGAGCGACTGAGAATGTTCTTCAGACCATCATTTGTTCTGGGTTTGAGAGCTCTCTCAGGAGTGAGTGAAGCAGAGTACGTATAAAGTATAATGATATCTACAACTGTGACATTTAGCTAACCATATGTTGTTGTTGTTGTTTTTAGATGGTTAGCTAGTTAGATAGCAAGTTACAGATTGGGCACAATCCAATCGATGACATTTTTCCTTCTTCACACTTAATTAGGATAACATGAACAAACCAGGCATTTCAGTAATATTAAGAAAGCAACATATTAATTAATGTTTGTTTAAATACCCAAGAACTGTTTACCAAAATCCACCAGCATTGACTAATGTTCAATCGATGACGCCAGTAAGAAAAAAAAAAAAAAATTATCATTGTTCCTAAATGGTCTGACTTTATGGATATTTTCACAATATTGGATATATTGGAACTTTTTATTTGAACTTTTTTTTTTTTCCACAAGCATGTTAATTAATTTCTTGTTCATCGTGGGTTTATTTGACTTATTTATGGCATGACCGTTTGTTAATACAGGCGCTGAATATTTGGATTTCGGTTTATTATTTAGAAAAGCAATGAATACAGCTGCTGGTTACTTTGTTAATGTTATATATTGTGTATTAATACTGAAGTACATGGTTTGTTCACGTTAAGCTAACCTTAATGTAAAGCATGGTTGGTATAAAACACCCCTGAATAATGTATGTTGTTGTTATTATCATTGTTATCAACATTATCATGAGGTTTATGGTCAAAATGAGGCCAAATGCAATGTTACACATTGTCAACAGAGTTAGTAAGTTCCTCATTTAAATATTCATAGACATACTAGCAAGCTAATTGCTATTTCTTTTCTGGGTTAGCTAGATAATCTTTTTGTTGTTGTTGTCGTTGTCTCAGTCTCACGAATGCAATAGCGCACAGGCTTGGTTATGTTTCTAATGCAAACTGGAATATAATGTGGTTTTATGTTAAGAAAACATTTACGGTAAGTTTCATTTACCTTGTTTCTTCATCCATAAATCATGTAATGAGTTGATTCAAAGGCATTTGGGTGTTTGGGTGGTAACACATAAGATAAGCTAGGGGGCTACAATGGAACTTTAGAAAGAAAAAAAAAAAGGAGAAAAAAGATAGATCTCAAATTAATGCTTCTGTTTTGAAACAGTTAACAGTTACGGTTACACTTTCAGTTGCATTTCTGCTTTCCACTTTTTGTGTAATCAATGAAGGACTCGAATGACACAAAGATCTTGCTAACCCTATCCATATCCACTGTTATTGTGTGCTGCATGTCCTGTACTAGTAAACCAAAGTGTTTAATCATGCTCTACTATCATACTGTATTTATGGCACATTATTCACTCCAAAGCAGAGCCACTGTGAATTGTGACACTGCAGGTTACGTTGAATGAATGAGTTTTGTTCACGTTCGTTTTAGAAAAATGTAATCTGAGTGTATGTACATGATGTTTCGAGCTAGGCTTGTCATAGTCAGTATGTTTGGTGGGAAAAATAACAAAAACAAGTATAATAGGCTGCGATACTCAAGACTACTAGTGATTGCAGTTAATGTATTTTTTTTATTTAAATTAATTTTTTTTTTTTTTTTTAAAAGCTGAAAAGGTACTTCTCCAACAGCTGGGCCACTTCAGCAAACTGATGCAACACCAAAGCTCCTTTTCAGATCTTTACTTAGGCACTTAAACATGAAAGTAATTTGGTTAAATAATAAGAGAAAGATGGAAGATGCAATTTTGACAGCGACACATCTGTTGATATGCATTTCAAAGGGAAAACCATGAATGCTGCTGACAACTTCCAGTACTATCACGATACAAAACACAAATTTGAAAAACGACAAATTCGGCTGTCATCAGAGAGCCTGTAAAACGCCTCATATGTTGAAGATGGTTTTTAAAACATTTTCTTGATGGAGCTGTACAAAGGCAAAAACAGTGAGAGAATAAAAAATGGGGCAAGCTCTCCCACAAGACTGCATGGACAGTTTGCTGAAAGATTTAATTAGAAGCCGAAAAATCTAGCCTTATTTCTAATCCTGTGTGAAATCTCACACCCATCCATCCATCCACCCATCCATCCATCCATCCATCCATCCATCCATCCATCCATCCACCCATCCATCCATCCATCCATCCATCCATCCATCCATTCGTTTTCTATAGCGCTTATCCTACAGGGTCACGGGGAACCTGGAGCCTATCCCAGGGAGCATGGGGCACAAGGCGGGGTACACATTGGACAGGGTGCCAATTGACATCTCACACCATGATCGTTTATTTATTTACTCAGGTTCTCATTGTATGTAATCAGATCAGGCGGAGTACCACATTAAGCGCTGCTCATTGGGAGCTTTTTGGCACGTTTTGCTTTGATCCTACTTCTCCAACATCAGCCCTTGTGCATTTATCAGATGAAACAGACAAAATCTTTTATTTCTGAGTTTGTCAGTGAGGAAATGCAAACGAGATACATGTGGCAATGAGCTCACACTGCAGAGTGAGTGAGAGATCCCCATAAACCTGCAGGGTGGTGTGTGAACGTGTCTCAGTGTAGATTAACATCTTTGGATAAGAAAGCATTGGGGTTCTCATTAATGCAGTGCTTATCTCAGATATTTTAAGATTGTGCAAAGTAGAAGAAAGCTAGTATACAGTAAGTCAGCTAAGATCATTTAAAGATCATGTTAATGTAAGTCAACAGGGGACTTGCTGTATTATGGAAAGTACTCTGAAAGTATTGGAACAGCAAGGCAAATTATATTGTTTTTGGTATACACTGAAGTCATCTGAGTTTGAAATCAAAACATGAATATGAGATGATAGGTCTGAATTTCAGCTTTCGTTTCCTGATATTTACATCTAGATGTGTTAAACAGACAGATCGACAGGGGGCAGTGGTGGCTTGACGGTTAAGACTCTGGGTAACTGATCAGAAGGTCGGGGGTTCAGGCCCCAGCACTGCCAAGCTGGCACTGTTGAGCCCTTGAGCAAGGCCCTTAACCCTCTCTGCTCCAGGGCTGCTGCAACATGGCTGACCCTGCGCTCTGACCCCAACTTCCTAACATGCTGGGACATAAGAAGAAAATAATTTTACGTGCTGTAATGTAAATGTGACCAATTAAGACTCATTAACTTAGGCCGAGCCATGTAATTTTTTAGGTGAGTAAAAGTATAGGAATTGATAATATTGAAGTAAATTAAAAGTAAATAACACATTTACTTTTAATAAAGGGGGGGGGAGGTTTGGAGTGTTGGAGTGTCTCGCTTGAGTCTCCTTTTCAGGAGGTGACCGCCCCATCCCCCTGATAAAGTCCTTTGTTGAGTCAGCAGCGTGTTTCAGGTCATTGTCTTGCTGCATGATGAAGTTCCTCCCAGTTAGATCGGATGCATTTCTCTGTAAATTGGCAGACGGAATCTTTCTGTAGAAGTCTGAATTCATTCTGCTGCTACCATCATGAGTTCCATCAGGATCAGTGAGCCTGTTCCAGAAGCAGCCATGCAAGCTCAAGCCATGACACTACCTCCACCATGTTTCACAGATGAGCTTGTATGTTTTGGATCGTGAGCAGATCTTTTATTTCTCCACACTTTGGCCTTCCCATCACTTTGGTAGAGGTTCATCTTGGTGGTAATTTTGCGGCTAGTCTCTGTATTTCTTGCAGAATTCCAATCTGGCTTTCTGATTGTTGTTTTTGGGTTTTTCTTCACAGCTCTCACAATGTTTGTCATCAACTGCTTTTTTTTTTCTTGGCTGACCTGTTCCAAGTCTGGTTGTTACAACACCAGAGGTTTATATGTTTTTCCGGACATTCCAAATTACTGCATTGGCTATTCCCAGTGCTAATGCAATGGCTCTGATCAATTTTCCCTCTTTTATCAGCTTTAAAATGGCTTGCTTTTTTCTCCTAGACAACTCTCTGGTCTTCCTGTTGGTTTATCCTTTTTAACAACAAATGCAGTCCACACACGTTAAACCCAGGGGTTTCTACTCAAATGAAGAGTAGACGTTCAGAGTTGTTAATTGATTGAACGATCAGTCTAATAGGGCACACCTGGCTGACAAGAAACACCTGTCAGTCACATGTTCCAATATTTCCGATCACTCGAAAAACGGGTGGGTTCAAACAAAAGCTGCCATATATTAAGTTGTTTAACACATCGAAATATATCATATCTAGAGGATATTTACATATCAGGAAACAAAAGCTATCTTCTCATATTCATCTTTTGATCTCAAAGAACAAATGTCTTCAGTGTATAACATAAACAAACGAATTGGCCTTGCCATTCGAATACTTTCAGAGGGAACTGCATAGCGTTGTTGAATTCTTGCGTCTGATTGGTCAGAAGGCAGCACATCTTATTTCGACTTCAAGAGATGGAATGAAAGAGAGTCTGGTGAGGGAATGTCTGTTTATAGCTGCTATAAAGTAAGTGATAACCTCATGGACGTTCCATATAACATCACATCACCCCATTGTGGATCATTTCCCTATAACAGCACACCTCGTTGTGTTTTACTCCTTACATAATAGTTATTTATACAATAACATTTGACTGCATACCGAACGTGATTAGCATGACGGAACTGATTCTCTTTCAGCTTACGTTTTTTTTTTAAAAAACACGAGATAATTATTCTGATGTTATCATCTAAACAGTCCCTGTAAACCTTGCTTGCATAATCAGACATGTAATGTTTTCAGCAACTATCAGGAACCTCGGCATTGATTCAGTTATTCTGTGTTGCCAAGGGAACTTGTTTTGAATTCAAAGGGATTTTGTATCAGAAATACCAATTCTGTGCCCACAAAACACTTCCACAGCCGACTATTCATCCTCTTACTGCGAAATACTTTCACTTGCAAATCGGAGTGGACAAGCATGGAAAATGAAAAGATGGGGATATCATCACCATACTATCAGAAGGGAATAATAAAAAAATCTGGCCATGTATTACGCATATAATAAACGAGAAAAGTCTTTTGAGGTGGAAGAAAATGGAAATGTTAGTTAATTCAATTATTATGCTCTTGCACTGTATGTAGTGATAAAGCAAGTGAAAGTGAAAGAGGTCAGCGTTAACTGCAAATATCTGACTTCAAAATAAATGAGGAATCTCTCATATCAATAAATATCAGACTACAATCTATTGTGAGGCAAAATAAATAAAAAAATAAATAAAAAATTAGCATACAGGAATGTGAGTAGGCTTTGCAGTACTCTACTAACAACCAGAAATTGGATTGCTTATACAAGGCTTATGGGATTACACGCTAAGGCAATTCTGGGTTGCAAAATAGTGTTCTCCTCACAGGTGTCCTGTGTGTTATGTGAGTGTGTTAAGCGGAAATGTTTGAAATAAGTGACTGATAGGGTAATTACTGCTCAAGATGAACAGTTACGTATGCAAACGGAGCTTTTTCATAGCACAGCTCAGAGGAAATTTGGACAGTTCCTGTTCTTTCTCTAATGCAAAATGAGTCCAGTCCGCCTAGTCCAAAAATCGAATGGAATGAAGACACCGTAACCAAACAGGGTGGGATTAACTCCTATGCATAAAAGGTTCAGCCGGATAGAAATGAACACTGTTCTGTCAGGATGCAAATCCATTCCATTTCTGATCAAGAAAAAATGAGCTGAAATGAATGATGTTTATGTGCTGTTTGTTATAAATGACAGTGATTAAATGACATAACCTGGATCGACAGACGGTCGTAGCATTTCATAGGACCTCATCTGTAAGAAGACAACTGGAGAAAATTGTTCGACCTGACGAGCTATAAATGTCGTATGCGATCAAGTTGTACTTGTGTGGTTTGTACCTGAATCTCCTTGCTGTTTGTGGCTTGTGAAACTGCAGACTACTTACAGGCATGAGTGACGGAGAAGCTGTTAGAGGACTCCAGGTTATCCACGTTGTAGTTCAAATGGAAGGGCTTCTCGCTCATGTTCTGGTTGGTGTTGTAGAGCTGCACAGCAAATCTGAATGCGCTGTGTTCTTGCACCGTCGAGCGCATGAAGAGCCCACCTTTAAGAACCGTGCAGAAACGTAAAACATCTATGCAGTGTTTACAATAAACTGGCCATGGCATGACATACGGACACTTTAAAGCTGCATACAAAAGTGCTGCATTTAATGCGTGTGAAAAGGAATTCGCATCAGTACTTCCAGAACGAGCCTGTATTCCAGTGTTAGCCTTAATCTGCACTGTCACAGACTTTTCATATGGCAAACGAGGATTTTTATTCAGCTGGACTTGTGTAAATGGTACTCTGCAGGCACTACATCCAGCAATCTAAGTGTTAAACAAACACTACGTGTTTCAATTCATCTCTGAGAATTTGTGCTCTGTGCTGTTTCCATTTGAGCATTTAGAACCGAATTCAGTCTCACATCAGTATAGACTGGATTCCGTGCCACATCATTATGAGGCATTTAGGATATTATTCCCATTTTTAAGAGTTTCATCAGCAACATTTAGGTCAGTTTCATAAGTGCATCTCAATAGAAATCTCTCTCTCTCTCTCTCTCTCTCTCTCTCTCTCTCTCTCTCTCTCTCTCTCTCTCTATATATATATATATATATATATATAGGGGGCTATACAGACCATGCATTACCTCTAATAAATGGTTTTTAGCTGGAAATGAAACCGATCGACGAGAGACAGCGCTCAACGCACGATCTAACCAAAGCTATGGGACTCACCTATATTTATCTGGTTTGGAAATCCGGCGAGAGATCTACCCAAAAGCCAGAAGAAAAGAGGAATCGCACTCAATCGTGCCATTTTCTCCTTTGTTTTGTTTTTGTTTGGTTTTTTTTTTTTTTGTTAAAAAAAAAAAAAAAAAAAAAACAACGAACAGTTCCGAGTACAAAAAAAAAAAATGAAAGAAAAATCACACGCACAACCAACCAAAGCGTCCAGACGAATGGACAGCAGTGCGCGCTTGCAGTGCGCGCAATAGCATCATAGAGAAGCTGAAGGAAATAAACGAGTCTGCACGTGAAGTGTGTGTGTGTATGAGAGAGAGAGAGAGAGAGAGAGAGAGAGAATGATGAGACTTATTCCGTAAAGATGATGGCGGATCTACTGCGGATCTAGGGCTCCTCCAGTCGCACTCAGGTTGAAGTGGATTAAATGACGAAGAACAGAAGAGAAAAAGGAGAAGAAGAGCTTCTATGTGCGTCTGCAGCAGCCTCTCACACGGCGAGGCGGATGAACCGCTCGAACCGCCGGTCAATGCGAGAATGACACACAAGCCGGTGTTATGGCGACCTCGAGGAAACACCAAGACGTTCTTTTAAGACGCATAACCAGGTTAATTAAAGCCTGAGGTATACGCCGCATTAGTGTCCTGCGTTGTGCAGAGCATGTCTCTTTCTCTCGCTCTCTCTGTGTGTGTGTGTGTGTGTGTGTGTGTGTGTGTGTGGATTTTGGATGGCGGAGGAGTGAAGCTGCAGTAACAAGAAACCCCTTTTTATTGACCACCATGCATTCAGATGGACCGTATTGGTGCGCTTTTGGACAAACATTATGTCATACATTAATGATCATTATAGCAAATTAAGGGATGGTATTAAAGGCAACAGTGATGCGTCAAAAGCATCCACATTCGCGTGCTGTAATGACCCTGAGATGCGTTTATTTATTTATTTATTTATTTATTTTGTCCTATTCTAAAAGTCCGTAGAAACGCGTGATTTGAATTTATTTGGCGTTTTCGTTCCAGATGAACGCTGTCCATGGTGCTGAGGAAAGAAGCCGCTGGGGCACCATGTTCTCTCACGCTCTCTAATTCCTCGCAAACTCCTCGTATAAAGTTTGCTGGGGGTGGGTGTTGCTACTTTGATTTTGAATTTATATTCATTGAATTCATAAAAACAATTGACACCCCCCCCCCCCCCCCCCCCCACACACACACACCCATCTACCTCAAGCCCAACCACTGCCTTTACCAGGACAAATCAAGTATTACTCCTCAGTCTTTTGTGTTTTTAATTGCATTTGAATGGAACAGTGAAGGCTGTAGCTATTGATAATGGACTAACCTCTGCTCCTCGCCTGCCTCAGTGCAGCTTGTGGAGAGAAGCAGCTTTCATTTGCTGGTTCTTCCCGAGTGCAGTTCAAAGATCAGGAGTAAATGTGCCTTTGGTAATGAGCTATCATGTCTGATATATGATTTTAATCTATTCATAAGTGACCCGCCAGGACCTTGTGTTCCTAAATCCTCAAAGTAGGAGTCAACTGAAGATCATGCTTCCTTTCCAAGGTTTGTAGGCTAAAATTCACAATGCAGGGATATAATACCATAGATACAGATTGCATCAAAGGAACGACCATTAATATAATTAGCTTTCCAGTAACACAATGAAAACAGTAACAACTTAAAAACGACAACTAAAAGCATACAGCGACCACAGAAAGAATGCAATGTGGACAGTATATGGTTTCATTTGATTTCAGTGTTCATCCTCTGACTGTTTTCAAAGCCAGTCATGTGTGTAAATTGGTTTGTATGCGACAGGACCAAATGTATTAATGAAGGAACGATGGGGTGTGAGGTTATAGGAAAATAATCAACAGTGGGGATATGTGTAAGGAGGGTCTTGAACACCTAAGAGTGTTTCCACTAATGATTTTGCCGATGTTTACAATGTTTTTTTTTTTTTTTATATTAAAGAATGACACGTCATACTTTTTATTCATTTACAGTGACATTTAATGTAGTCATTATTTCACATCTTGAAAACAAGTCTGTTCCTGTTACTACTTACGTTACAGTAGCGATAAACAATAATTCCCTCGACAGCCTCTCTTTTTTTCCTCTCTCTCTTTTGAAGTCTTCTTTCATAAACATTAAATAAACATCTCCTTACAGAACGTCTATATAAGACCAAAGTACATATTGCGATTTAAATGATGGAATAGTGGTGAAAATCCTATCCCAAATTCCACCAGTCATGTGCTGATTATAGAGATTGATCAGACGTCAAATGTCACGAGGCTAAAACAGCCGTCTGAATGAGGTGCGTGAATATAAGTACGATGAAAGCATGTGTAGGAATGTACAAAAATGTTATATTTGACTTCTAATTAGATACTGAATACTACAGAACACCAACATCCTATCTAATACAAATGTGCCAGTGTATATACTCTATTATTGTAAACAACAATGTGAAGACATTACACGAATACGTTCTGGAAAAACCTGTGTTACTAATGGATTTGAACTCGAATCAGATGACATTTATAAATGGAGTCGTGCCTCCACTATAATCCATGTAATGCTAGCCAGATTAGTGTTTAAAATCAACCATGATACAATATGCAGCCTATAAATAATAAAAGCATGTAACATTAAGATGGTCTTGCCTTGAACATCATGAACATTCCTTCTATTAATACAATATCAGGGCAATAGATATAAAAAGACCACACACCCCTGTTAAAAATGACAAGTTTTTGTGAAGAAGAAAAAGAAGAAGAAGAAGAAGAAGAAGAAGAGTGAATCTTTGATAAATCATGTCAGACTTTTCCTCACCTTTTCTCACCATGTGCAATTGCAAAACATTTATAGGGAAATAAAATAAATGGGTAAATTGTACAGTAAGCTGATTTCTTGAAGCACCTTTTGATTTTATTACACCACTCAGTCTTTTTGGGTAATGATATTGAGTCTTTATTAATCACATATACATTTCCACAGTGGAATTATTTTCTTCACATACCCCAGTGTGTTAGGAGGTTGGGGTCAGGGCACAGGGTCTGCCATGATGCAGCACTTCTGGAGCAGAGAGGGTTAAGGGCCTTGCTCAAGGGCCCAACAGTGGCAGTGCTGGGGCTTGAACCCCCAACCTTCTGATCAGTAACCCAGAGCCTTAACCGCTAAACCACCACTGCCCCCAGAGTAAGAGTCTAACAGAGTGGCATATCTTGATTCATCAATATTTTCCCACTCTTTGTTGCTATCAAATTGTAAGGGCATCTCCTGTGAACATCCTGCTTCAGGTCACCCCACAGATTTTTTTTTACTTGGATTCAGGTCTGGGCTCTGGCTAGGCCTCTGAAAAACATTGATCTTCTTTTGGTTAAGCCATTCCTTTGTTTTATTTTGATATATGCAATGGGGCACTGTCATGTTGAATGGTGAAATTCCTGTTCATCTTCAGCTTGTTAGCAGAAACCTGAATGTTTGGCAATAAAATCAGCGGGAATTTGTAACTATTCATGATTTCCTTAATGAAACCAGCAGTTCTGGCTGAAGAAAAGCAACCCTAAAGCATGATGCTGCCACCACCATGCTTCATCATGGGTATGGGGTTCTTTTGTTGATGTGCTTTTTTTTGTACCAAACATACCTTTTGGAACTGTAGGAGAAGTATACCTTTTGTAATTGGTCTCATCAGACCATAACACATTCTCCCACATGGTTTGGGGTGATTTAATTGAGGTTAGATGATTTTGTCATGGAAAGAGGCTTCCATCTAGCCACTCTGTCCTATAGCCTAGACATGCGACGAAAACGAGAGATTGATATCAGACGCAGGAGTAATCAGTACTTGTCAGATATTCCTGCAGGCTCCTTTGATGTTGCCATAGGTCTTCCTGGAAAGATTTTATCTTGTCCATTTGTAAATTTTGGAGGGGACATCCTGGTCTTGGTAATGTCACTGTGGTGTTCAATTTTCTGCACTTGTTGATGATGGCCTTCACAGTGTTCCATGGTATGATTATTGTTTTGAACATTTTTATTTGTACCCCTCTCTTGATTGAGTCCTTTCGACAGTGAAACACTGTACAGGTCTTTGTGGACCATGGCTTCAGCAGTCATATGAAACCAAAAATATGTTTGAGAAAATCCTACAGAAACAGTTGATCTTTATTTAAAGGTTTAGTCAGAATAATTTAGTTGATGACAAATGTATGATAATAACTTTTGAACATGAGACTGCATGTGATTGGATCATTCGGAACACAGCCACATCCCCAATTATAAAAGGGTGTGCACACTTATGCAACAAGGCTATTGTAACTTTTTTATTTTTCCTCATTTTCTTGCCTACCATTCAGATTGTTTTTCACTTAATTTTTATACGTTGCAATCTCACATTGAGGGTGGGAAATGTTCTGACATCGTTTATCTTGGTTTCTATATTTCCATCACAAAAAACTTGCCATTTTAACAGTGGTGTGAAGACGTTTTATATCCACTGTCGTTCACAATTCCTCTATTTATACACACAGCACGTTCACACCAGTATATGAGGAGGCATAAATCAATGTGATTGTTGGAAACAAATAGAATGGTACAATATTAGTTCCACTAATATTGGCACCCTTGGTATATATGAGCTAAGAAGGCTGTGGAAAATTGTCTTTATATTGTTTAACATTTTGGTCTTCTGCTAAAAGAATTTCACAGAAATACTCATAAAACCGCAAACACCACACAGGTTTATCCAAAAATAAATAAATAAATAAATAAATAAAAATCTTTCTTAAATATATGTGTACCATAATTATTGGCACCCCTATGAATTCATATGAGAAAAAATATATTTTAAGTATATTCCCATTGATATTTTACATTTTGTAAATACACCTTTAGTATTGACTAAAAGGGTGCCAATAATTGTGGCACACATATATTTAACAAATATATATATTTGTTTGGATAAACCTGTGTTGTGCTTGCAATTGTTTGATATCCATGAAAGCAGAGCATTTTTGTGAACTTTTTGAACAAATGATCAAAAGGCTAAACAATAAAGACAATTTTTCACAGCCTTCTTTGCTCATTTACTAAGGGTGCCAATATTACTGGAGAGCACTGTATTTGCTTTGTGACAAAAAAAAAAAGTCAATTGAATTATGATTGAAAAAAAAAAAAGTCAATTTTACAAAGGAGCAATTTATGTTTTACCTGACTGCATTAAAATGTGAAGCTCAGACACACGACTCATGACCCAGATGTGTCAGTGTCATTCTTCGCTATCTCAAAGGTTTGGCCAAATTTGTCAAACTCTGCAGCTTCTACTCGAACATCAAAGGATGTACAGTTGAGTGCAAAAGTTATAGCAACAAAATATTACAAGTAATAACATTTTCAAATAATGTAGGTTAAGATATTAACAGTAGAAAACAATGTCTGCATCTCCCCTTGTAAATGTTACATATAGTATCTATAATGTTTGCCAACTGACCACCTGAACCATCTTATCCTCTGATCTGCTTTAGAGTTTTCTCCATTATTTGAGAGATCCAACAGAAGCTTGGAGGATCCGATATATATTTGGCTCTTAAACCGTTCTGGCATAACTGTACAGTTCTACACCACCCGGTCTTTTCTCTTTCAACTTATAGTCTGGTGTCAGAGGGACAAACCTCTTGGTTTTCTCCCCAGTTTGGTCACCTGCTAATTCCAACCCATGTCATATGACAACTACCACCCAGGAGGATGAAGGCTAACCCATGCTTCCTCAGAGACAGGTAAAGCTAGCCAAACACATCTCTTAGAACTGCTCCTTATAGTGCTTCGCAGGGCAACGTAACACACTTGGAGAAAAGTGCTATCTGCCCTTTCTCCCAATTCCCCAGAACCATGGGAAATGTTTTCCAATTGTGCCGTTTGGGAATCCCAGGGAAACTTCTAACCATTTGAATTTTGTCTTATGTTTTCTATCACTGTCTTGTTGCCAGATCCTTCCATATAACATTTACATCATCTGGGAATACTTTGTGTATGAATAAACGAAGACAGAACAAACCACATACCTACTTCATCATTAATACACAGTAACTAACATTAACAAACTTAATGTTGTATTAATGGATTAAAAAACAACAAACAAACAAAACAAAAATCAAACAAGAACAACTTACAACCAAAACATATGTATTCACCAACATTCATATACTCGCTTTATAAAATTAAGCTCACAGTGGCCAATATGAACAATGCGATAATTAATATGTTTGTGGTTTTTAAGTGTCAAAATGAAGACTTGAGGCTGAAGCAGGTTCCAATATTTATATCAGGAGATCAGAGTTCAGGCTATCAGTATTTAGGAACACGCTGTCAAGTTTTTGTTCATTTATGTGGACTTATTTTTAGCCACGGATCAACGAAGCATTAGTCAACGCAGACATATCTCATTAACATTGCATAAATTATACCAATACAAATATGTATGTTTACTGTTATTTTACAAAGTACGACCAAATTCAGTGTGTAATTTATATGTAGATGTTTGCACATATAAATTGTAAAAAAAAATAAAAAAAATAAAAATAATAAAAACAAGGACTACGATATTATTATGAAGATAGTGTGCAAATATTTTGTGCAAGGACGTGTGTCTCACTAGAGGCAGAGATGGATGCAAGTGCAGATTAGATTTCATTTAAGTACGAATGGTAGCTATAGAACGTGTGGCAAACACTAGGGCAAAGAATAACCGTGGCAAAGACGTGCGCTCTTGCAACTCAAATTTTCCAACTTGTAGATTTATCAATTTATAGTGTTTTCCAATTGTATTGTTTTGTTTTTTTTTTAAATAAAGACTGAAAGTGTTAAAGCTTAGCGGTGGTGTTGTTGAAGTCATGAGACCGTGATGTAGTTCGTTCATAGCTTAACATTAGCTTTTTACTTCTGGGGAGTGTATAGGCTTCTGAATCTTAATGAAGGAATCATAAACTTGTGTTGGTCACAGAGCTAATTTTCTGCAATAACCCAAAAGCCAGTTCAATTCTGTATTTTATAATACTGCAGCTGCTACGTGCGCAAGAGGCGAGCTATGATTAGAGCAATCGGTAACAAATCTCATTTCAAGCGGCGTAAACCCTACACGGAACGCCGGTTTGTTTCGCCTGCCGTATTAACCAACTTCCTGTTTACACTTGTATGCGCATGCCCAGCGTGCATGAATGGTCATGTGATTTACGTATTCGGTCGTGTGGACGAGGATAAAAATGCACCAGTGTAAACAGGGCCTTATAAGACTTGCCACTTCAAGCCATCTAAATTCTCCTTCTGGTAAGCCGAAAGCTGCATTTACAGAAAGCTTGGTGTGAGATCATATGCTATAAAATGCATCCGAGCTTCATGACAGAGTTGGGGAAATGCAGCACTGACATGCTACACTGACAGCCACATAACAAACCCTCTCATGCGATCTGGTTTCTGAACAGAAAACCTCTTTGGAAGAAGTGTGACGGTGGCTGCTGTGTTATCATCCGCACAGGCTGACAAACCTCTCCCTATGCCCCAAGGGGATGACACAGATGTCCTTGTATATCTTCTGCACACAAGGCCTAGAGAAAGAGCAGCAGAAGAGTCCTCTTTGGTGTGAGAGGAGCTCTGGGTAATCAACTTATCACTGCCAACTGTGGGCCATCAAAAATAACTCTTTTGGTCAGCGTTGCTGTAGGCATTTGCCCTCAAATGACCGGATTACCAAAAACTCCCACTGGAGGAGATTAACTCCAACACACTGCTAATGATAAAAAAGCAAATGGATTTATCAAGATTGTAAAATGGCGGCTCAGGCTCATCGTGTGTAAAGGAGTTCGATTTGACATCCAATAACCTTCGAATATTTTCAAACACTTTCATTCTTAACATGCTATATTTTGTTATTTGAAATGTTTTGAACATATGTATAGAGTAATTATGTGAAACCCTTTGCCACCACGCACCCTGAGCATAAATAATGATGTTTTTCCCTCTTTTTTTTTTTTTTCTCGCCAAAGGTAAATTTCTCCATCGCAACAGTTGGTCCAGTCATTTTCCCACCTAATTAAATCAATTGGATTCATCACATGGCTCACATGTGCAGCAAATTTGTCCCTCTAATGGAACTGTCTCTGAAGAGTTAGCAGCGCCTGCCACCTTGCCACTCTGTTTCTCGCACCTTTTTTTTGCAATCAATTATGCAGTAGAGGAAGCCTTTCAGAAGCGAGGGAGAGTGGGATCAGCTTCATTACATGTCTGCCCAATCACCATGGATCCCACTCATGTGTTTGGATTAGGCCCCTGCGTCCATGACTTGCACTGATGTATTTTAGGCAGCTGTTAAGGTGACGTTACTGAGCGGGTTATTGTTCCTGAGGTGCAAAAAATAAGAGGTTGCCATGACTAATGAGAGAGCTCAGCCAGCATGTCATTTAAAGAGTTTTCATTTTCAATCATCGCCGATACCAACACGCTCGTTGTTCTGTGCTGTCACCTACAAGAATTCTACTTCTCCTATTTATTTCAAGGTATTATGTATATTTCACCTTAAGATGTTATTTCAGCATAATTACTTGTGTTGTTATTTCAGTTTAACATCTCATTATTTTGACTTCTTAACTCAGTATCTAGTTCATTTTTTATTTTGATAGGCCCTGTGTTGTCCAGCTGTTTAATAATGCATTTGCAGTCTTCAGATCTTTATTTACTAGATTAAACCAGATTAGTGTCTGTGGATCAGGTGGTAGAGCGCGTTGTTCACTAATCGTAGGGTTGGCGGTTCGATTCCCGGCCCACGTGACTCCACATGCTGAAGTGTCCTTGGGCAAGATACTGAACCCCAAGTTCCTCCCGATGGCAAGTTAGCACCTTTCATGTCAGCTCTGCTACCGTTGTTGTGTGAGTGTGTACGGGTGAATGAGACACACTGTAAAGCGCTTTATAAGTGCAGACCATTTACTACATTGCCCTGTGATGGGTTGGCACCCCATCCAGGGAGTCCCCCATCTTGTGCCCCAAGTCGCCTGGGATAAGCTCCAGGCTCTCCGTGACCCTGTGTAGAATAAGCAGTATTGTCCATGGATGGAAAACATTTGATCATTTGTTTGCCCATTGATTTGACCTGACTATACTAAGAAACTCTGAAATTCATGTAAATATTTCAAATTTTCTACTTTTCACTCACATTGTCATCAGTAATATAATTTGTAACACAAATTGTATTAACTTAGAAAAAAAAAGCAACATAGAAGCATTTTTTTTTTTTTTTAACCTGTGGTCTCAGATGTTTGGACCCCATTGTATTCATCAATGGCTGCATTAAAACGAATTACTGAACAATCTGCACAACAAATTCATGATTCGAATGTTCCTCAAAAATCTTGAATTTTCTCCCAGGAAACAGATGTGTATTTCCACAGCACTCGTGCTGTTCATTACTCCACCACATGCTGCTTAATGCCTTGCTTAGCAAATTGGAAATTATATTCTCTGCACCTTCAATGTGATTTTCAAAGGCAAAAGCCTGCATGATTAATCGGAACAAAGCACCATTCCTCCAGATTTAATGGTCACACAGAATAATCTTGTGTCAATAATAAACTAACTTTACACAGCTTGCTATGCCAATCAATGAAATTGGATTGTTGTTTTATGTAAAGTTGAATGGACAGATATATTGAATATGTAATACAGAGGACTGCTTGAAATAGTAAAGAAAACATGGAGCTGATTAAGTGTGCACAATCCCGTGGGGGTCTCGCATGTATAAGAAACAAAAATATTAACCCTACGAGTCCCATACTAAGCAGAATGTCACTTTGCGTCCTAATTAAATCAATTGGATTCATCACATGGCTCACATGTGCAGCAAATTTGTCCCTCTAATGGAACTGTCTCTGAAGAGTTAGCAGCGCCTGCCACCTTGCCACTCTGTTTCTCGCACCTTTTTTTTTTTTTTGCAATCAATTATGCAGTAGAGGAAGCCTTTCAGAAGCGAGGGCGAATGGGATCAGCTTCATTACATGTCTGCCCAATCACCATGGATCCCACTCATGTGTTTGGATTAGGCCCCTGCGTCCATGACTTGCACTGATGTATTTTAGGCAGCTGCTGAGGTGACCTTACTGACGAGGTTATTGTTGCTGAGGTGCAAAAAATAAGAGGTTGCCATGACTAATGAGAGAGCTCAGCCAGCATGTCATTTAAAGAGTTTTCGTTTTCAGTCATCGCCGATACCAACACGCTCGTTGTTCTGTGCTGTCACCTACAAGAATGGACAAAGTGGAAGATAGTACTACTATAGGTCCTGTGTGACCCAGGTGCTAAATAATGTGCAGTACAGCTGAAGATATTTCAGAAATCAGATCTTTAGTTAATAAATAGGAATATAGATGCAGTACAGTCAGACTGGTAAAAAGGTGGTAATAATATATCTGTGTCAGACTTCTATTTTTCCCATTTATTTCAATATATTATGTATATTTCACCTCATGATGTTATTTCAACATAATTACTTGTGTTTTTTTTTTTCAGTTTAACATCTCGTTATTTTGACTTAATTTAATATCTAGTTCATATTTAACCGTGGGCATGAGGTACTTTTCCATATGGCTACCTCTCTGTGTACCAAAACCACCTCTGGTGTTTATTACCAAAAAGCTTGATTTTGGTTTCATCTGACCATAGACCCCGATCCCATTTGAAGTTCCAGTAGTGTGTGACAAACTGGTAGGTGACTTCGGATTTGTTGTTTTGGAGACTTTCTGACCCCAAGACACAACTAACTTCTGCAATTCTCCAGCTGTGATCCTTGGAGATTTTTTGGCCACTCGAACCGTCCTCTTCACAGTGCGATGAGAGAATATATACGCACGTCCAATTCCAGGTGGATTCATAACGTTTCCAGTTGACTGGAACTTCTTAATCATTGCCCTGATGGTGGAAATGGGCATTTTCAATGCCTGTGCTGTTTTCTCATAGCTACTTCCCATTTTGTGAAGCTCAACAACCTTTCACAGCTATATTCCCTGGTCTTACACATTGTTATGAATGACTAAGGGAATATAGCCTATGTGTTACCTCATATTTATACCTATGTGAAACAGGAAGTCATGGTTGAATAATTCATAATAAGTCACCCAGGTGTATTAAAAAGTGTAAAATATCATTGGGATTTTTCTGATATGAATTCATGGGGTGCCAATAATTGTGACAGACCTATTTTTAACAAAGATATTTTTTGTGGATAAACCTGTGTTGTGATTGCAATTGTTTGATATTCGTGAGAGCAGAGTATTTTTGTGAATTTTTGTGAACAAAGGAGCAAAAGGCTAAACAATGAAGACAATTTTTCACAGCCTTCTTTGCTCATATTTACCAAGGGTGCCAATATTAATGGAGGGTGCTGTACTTCATAATATACTGACAGTGTTTCTTTCTGGTGTCTCAGAATGGCAACTGTGGTGCCACTACACAAATAAGAGAGGACTGTCCTGTTCAATTAGCCAGAAAGCTCAGTGGTAAGGACTTCTGGCAAAGTGGCCTTGGTGTGAATAAACAAACCCATGAATAAATCTCTGCTCGCAAATAAAGATGTCAGGCAAGAATCACTACTTTGAAGTCATATTTGATTTGGACAATTTGTGAAACCCATGCGCAGAATGCTGGAGCTGAAGGCAATCGTTCTTGTGTCATGTTTGGGAGGCTGCCATTACATCAGAGAGTAGTAAACAGCTCCTGGGGGGCAATGAATCAGTCCTGTGAACTTCTTAAACTGAGTCCCCTTTTTTTGTGAGTTCAGTGTTTGTAACTGGAACATATGGAAGCCCTTGAACTGAAAATTGTGACATGCTATGCCATTATTTTGACTTAATATCTCATTAATTCGACTTACTAAGACAATATGTTGGTATTTTAATGTAAGATCTCACTATTTCAAGATAATGCATCATTATTTTGACTTGGTAACTCATTATTGCAAGATATTATGTCATTATTTTTGACTTAATGTATAATTACTAGGACTTATTCTAATTAATATTTTCTTATTTTGAGTTAGTATCTTATTATTTCTAATTATATTAATAATAACTACTATATTAACTTATATATATATATATATATATATATATATATATATATATATATATATATATATATATATATATATATATATATATATAAATATATATAAACACTTAAATTGTTATAATGGTCGCAGTGTCACTTTGATCATTTGAATTTGACATACCTATTTATACAATAACACATTAACCAAGCACAATAAATGCCCATAAATTAATAAAGCATCCCAGTCTATGCCTATAATCTAATTGAAATGCATACAATACAAAAGATTATGTTTGGGCCAAGCTGTGCATTGTGTAGGCTGACACGCAGCTGTAGGCATTATGCATCACTTAAAATAAAGAAACTGTTATAAACCCACACGAGCAGGATCTCATGAATGTAGCCTACAAGTTTCAGTAGAGTTTCACATCAATAACTGTAATTGTTTATTTTTTTGTTTATTTTTGCCATTTAGCATGTTTGTTGCTATTGTTTTTATTTTTTTTTTAGATCAGAATTCATAACATATGCATCTATTCTTTCTAATGACATACAAGTCAAGGGTTCCATATGAACATACTGATGAGCTAACACCAACCTTGATGCACCTGTAAATGAATACAAATAATGTTTACATATCGAGCTAATCTTGCACTGGTGGTAGTTAGATCGAATCGACTAAACTTCGCGTATAATAGCATGATTCTTGAGTACATCCTATAGCTAATAATATTCTGCTGTGCAATTTACAGACTGCAGTGTTTACTTGCAGCGTTTATATGTCCCCCATCCTCCTACAGCCTCCAGTCTCATCTTAATCCTTTATAGTGTGCCTGCTATCTTACAAAAAAATGATACAGATTTACAAATGTACAGTTGATTGTCTTGTTTTCAAGATAAATACATGTACAGTAGCATACAGATCTCATGTTTGCACCTTTTTGGTTGATTTATGATTGAAATATAGAGTGTCTACGCCAAACTCTCATGAATTTTTCATTGTATGGACATGCATTATTAAGAGTGTCAGACAATTATGCGGTCATGTGAATCTCTGATCTTACATTGGTGGCAACTCAGCTGAACAGACCGAACTACATATTTAACGCAAGGCCGCATTATTAGCAACGTAGAACTAATAAAATGCTGCGGTGAAATTTACTGAATGGGTATCACGTTATTTATGTTCCTCCGTATTACGTTCCTGCATATCCTGCTTATTATTAGTACACCAACATAGCAGCTTGCTCTCACTTGCCTGACTTATGTACTTCGAGCATTCTTTAATCCTCCTTTAAACCGTATCACTGTTGAACGTGCGACTATGATCGGGCAACAGGTGTTGATTAATTTTGCATAACAGCAACATTTATATTAATACACTCTAATATGGGGACTTGCATGGTGGATGCGCTACATTAACAGATTTACAAAACCATGTGTAATTGTTTTAGGGTGAAGTTTTCTGTGAGAAGACGTGGATTTTTGGAAGGAGTCTTCAATGTTAGTGGAACAGTCAGAGGTTAATCTGTAACACTGCTGTAATGCTTTCCAACACTGGAAACAATGCAGTTTATCAGTAACCTTCAGTGCTTCAGTGGAGAGAAAACAAAAGAGAGGGAACGACTCGTATACAACTGAATGTTCTGTGGAAAGTCCTTAAAAGTTAACCTGCACAAACTATTTTAGGAGAAAACTACTAAAATGAGGAGACTCTAATCTATGTGTATATAACTAAACACCTACTATGAGTATGTTTAAAAGACATTACATATGTATCTGTATAAATACCGCTGAGACTATTGCTGAGAATCTGTTGTGCAGTTACTGATATTCTATTGAGTAACTACTGATTGATATTCTATCGATGAACTACTGATAGTCCATTTCTATATTTGCTCATTTTCTAAACTTTTATATGCCATTATATATGCTGTGCTGCTGTGTTTAAATATATTGACTCACGGACAGTGCCACATTAAGCAAATGTGTAGCCCAGGGTAGAAAAATACTTCCCATTACCACCCCACTGTTGGAGTTTTGAAACATATCACGCAATGTTCCCATTTATGGTGAAACGATGAATTTGATACAGAAAGATAGACCTATATAAAGATAGATGATACAGAAACCTATGGGGAAAAGATTTCATAGTACCGTTACTAAAACAACGTCTGGCTTACTTACCATCAGGGAAACATCTTATGGAATAAGAATGATTATTATAAGCTACACTTATTATAAACTACTACTCCTCGTACGAATAATTATTATTAGCTGTATAGAAGCTGCAGTAATATAAAAATGTAGATTTTTATGTTATAGATTCTGGGGTGTTAAATATTAATTTGTCAAAACAATGAGATTAAAAACTTCCCTACACAACATACTTACATACAAAAGAACAAGACTTTAATGTGAATTTATGAATAACTCATTTTGAATTAACAGCATAATGGTGTATGAGTTATGTAAATAAATAATGAGTTATAATAACAACATATAAAAATAATGGCATACTATCTTGATATAATGAAAAATTTAAAAGTGAAAAATATTACAAATAATTCACTGGATTTTGTTGATGCCCATATAGGCCCCAATATTTGTCTCATTGCTTGGTATGGTTTGTTTTTTTTTGTTGTTGTTGTTTTTGTTTTTATACAAGAGTCTATTTTGTGCTCTTTAGTTTTGCTTGCTCTGTACACAATGTAAATTCCAACCAATTTCAGGAAAATCTACCAGGCATAAATAAAGGCATGTAACCTTTACATCCTATACAAAGACTTCTTGGTTGATTTATGAATTAGCTGTTGAAGTGTCTATAACTTTCATGGACGGTTCACCGAAGGCACATTAATTATTGAGAATGTCAGAAAATAATGTGGTCATGCTGAACTTACTAATGTGGCTTTAATGGTAGTTCAGCTGAACGAGGCAGGCAGCATGTTTAATAAAAGGCAAAGTGCAGCCTATAGCTAATGTTATGCTGCAGTACAATTTACTGACTATTAAATGTTTACTGGTTCCCCATTCTCCCAAGTGTCATCCCGGTGTTTTATATAATACTTGGGCATTTTCTTTGCTGTACACGATCAGTTTGCTTTATTGCTAGCAAATGAATTCGTAAGCAAGATAAACATGATTATAGTACATGTGGATTAGTGGATTGGGAAAACACTTCATGTTGTCAAATTATTGTTATTATAACAGCAAGGAGAGACTAAATCTGGAATTGGATGTTCAACAAGGACATATGGGTGTGATGGTCAGGTGTCCTCAAATCTTTGGGCATATAGTGTATCTCCACCAATAGACTTGAGTAAAGTTTTAGCATTTTAATTTCTGGTTACACGTGAAAGTTAAAATCCAATTCCAATGAAATACAACCGTCCTATCTGTCGATGTGTAACCCAATCTACACGTGGAAAAGCAGTATTACCGCCAAAGCTTAAAGAATTATAAGTTTACAATGGGAAATGAGTTCTCATGTTGATTATCAGCATCATCCACAATGGTCTCTGTTTTATCACCTGAGGTGAAAGTCACTCGTTGCATTTAAACATGAGCCTCATTGTGGCCTCTTCACTCCTTTGATCTCTATCTGGCCTCTTTTGGGGAAATAATCACTGATTAATTCATTGAGTTCTGTTCTGTTAGCTAGATTTCTTTTGTATTTTTATTAGGTCATTTAAACAATTTACAACTTTGTCTGCTACCCTCTGTAAAGCATCTGTGTAACAACTTGATCAAATAGCAAGGTTCATTGCATAGGAAATCACACTTATCAAGTAAGATTAAACACATCTTGAAGCAGCTGGCTGCAATTACTGCTGCTTTTTATATTTGCAGGCAGAAAGCCAAAAAAAAAAAAAAAAAGTGTTTAAATCTAGCCTAAGAAGTTCCACATCATTTGCTAAAATATAGTTGTGCTTTCTTTGTCTATTGTCCAGAATTAAGCCACAGAGACATCTGAGGAGTTTTTCAAGACCACCACACAAATAGAAGCGGGTGTTTACGTCAAAAGATTGACCTCATAAATAGACCTCAAAACCCAAACTGTCTAAACCATTTATTGTAATTCCATTCAATGCGGGAATATTTCACACAGAGATTGACACACTTCTGAGAAGGAAGCTTTTGAGATTTCCCCCCTCACAGTTTCCTCTGTCTGGAAGTCTTTCTTTTAGACTAATCTCTCAGAGTGTCCTCTAAAAGAAAAAGTGTTTTGAATGTATTATCCGTTTCATTTAATTCAACCTGACAGAGGTAATTACTGTTCTCCCTCGACTCGGTGCACTGTATATTTATGTGTGAAAGTAGTCTTCTGCCCTCAACGAAATATCAAGAAGCACAGCAGACCAGATGAGCCCAGTTTCCAGCTCCACCGGGGAGCTGTGGAGACGGCAGGAGAATATAGGAGGCTGCACAAAACCAAGTCTGATTGACATCATTTATAAAGTCTTTTTTATTGAATTTGAGACTATCAGGGATGTTATTAGAGAGGCTATGGGATTTCTGGTGGGCGTTTATCTTCTGTTTCATCAAAATGATTTGTACATGAACACGAGATGGAGTTTTCCTGGACACAGATTATACCAAGACTAGCATTAAATTAAAATGTCAGATGATTGTATACTGAAAGTAATTTTCACTGTAAGACTGTGCTTGAAGGTTTATTTTATCCAAATTGGTCACACATGAAAAAGTCAGTGGGGGTGATTATGAAAAAGATTATGCTAACATACTCCCACCAGCATTTAGTCATTCTTTCGGCAAAAAGTGAGCCTTTTTTTAGTCAAGGAAGATGGGAGGAAACTTTAAACTCTGTTTTTTAGGACAGTGGACCTACAGCTCCCTGCGCACCAGGTGTTCTGTGTTCTTCATTACTTAGCTTAGGTGTTATGGGATCTGGGACAAATGCTAGGTCAGTGCCCTCGAAGGACTGAACGGAACAACTGCCAACAGTAAGATTTTGCACACTCTAATAAGAACGTTTCAACTCATTTTGGTCTCTGGTCTAATTAGTGTGAGGGTTGTTTTTGGCTAGGTTTTAAAGACACAGCTGGTATAGGCCATGATGAGATAAAAATTCATATAAAAATTTCAGAAAGAAGGGTAATCGCACTGATGCCAAAAAAAAAACCTCTCAATAGCATTTCAAAGGATAGTTTCCTGGAAAGGTCAGAATCGTTTAACATTTTCTTCTAAGTCAACTCAAAACACATGGATGGAGACTTTGTGTATAAATAGTCCACGTTTATTTTTATGACTCTGGCAGCATTTTACATGATTCCTCTGCAATTAGGATCAGTTCGCTTGAGTTCACTATTGCACCAAGAGAGCTAAGATCTAAGATCCAAGTTGGCTTGGTGTCAACAACTATAAGTAAGTATGCCTGAATTATCTTTAAATAGCCCCTGCATAAACAGCATAGCCATGAGGCTCTGATTTTCTAACAATGGGAAGCCAGAGCTACTGGCTGTGAGTATTTGGGCCTTTACATGCAGTGTCATTACTAGGGGTTATTGTAGGGTAGGCCTGTGGAGCTCTGCTTTATCTTGCTTGACAAAAATTGAAATTATGACCTGGTATAATGGTGATGATAATAGTGATTGTGTAATACAGCTTCCCACTATTTGATCATGGAAAATGAAAAAATAATAAATCATTTCAAATTTGTAAAATGCACTTCCTTAGTCAAAGCGAATTGATAACTGCTGTGTATTTACTGTACATTTGATCATTAAAACAAAATATGTTAAAAACCAACAAACAATAGCCAAAGATATTTGAATAAAAATATGTCGTATGATCCATTTTCCATTGTATCAATGTTGAGAATTCCATATTACAGCAAATTGAACAGTACACACACAAAAGAAATAGGGCTCCTTCAGTTCCTAAATTCCAGTTTAAGTCTTGGTCATTACAGGTTTCAGGAGTCAAAACAGATTATATGTGGAAATCTATAATAAAATCTTCAATACATTTTCCCCTGTGTCATTCCACTTTATTACACATAACTTTATTTATGGACTTCAACGTTGTGAATTCTTTATATTTCCACATTTTCCAGATATATTTCCCCAGAAGGGGACCAGCGCTGTGTTAGTGACTATGGTTCTGAAATAGGCACACATGGGTGTGATGGTTAGGTGTCCCAATAGCTTTGGCCATATAATGTATATTTTTCTTCTGATTTTCTGGCTAATTCCAAACCAATTTGCAATTTGAACAATTAAGCTCTGCCCACTTAGATTTAGAGAAAATTTGCATAATATAATTTGCATCATATAAAAAAACCCTTACTTTTCAAACTAGTCCTGTGATTTTTGACATATCTTCAGAAAATTGCTATCAAACTACTCAGCATGAGTGTGAACCTCAATAATGATAACATATGTTGAGATTTATAAACATTATGACCACCACATGCCGCATCATGTTGACTCTTTCGGCAGGGAAGCCTACATCCTCAGATTTCAGGTAAGCGTTTCACTATCCTCCATTTACTTTTTTTTGGGAAGGCCCTAGGCAGTTCCCTCCCTCCACTTAATAATCTTGCAGAGCACATACCTGAAATGTTGGGGCTAGCAACGGGGCATATTACAGCTGAGAACATTGCTGATTGGATTACATCAGTTAATAATACATTTGCTGGAATACAAACCCTATGCTGGGCCACTGGGTTTTGGGTTCAAGGCCTTGTCAATTTCAGACTGGAACAAAGTCACATTTGCATTTATCTAATTATATATACCTGAGCATTTGAAGATTAAGGGTCTTGCTCAAGGGCCCAGCAATGGCAGCTTGTCTGTGCTGATACTTGAACTGATGACCTTCTGACTGTAAGTCCAAATTTTTAACCACTGAGCTAAAAAGAATGGCAGACGTTTCCATCCAATTTTGGATTTGAGATATATGAACTGGTTCCTGAAGAACCTACTATTTCTTCTCATACCAATTGCCTTTCAAGCCATATAGTCACATTATGGTTCACATCTGTGGACCTGTGCAATGCTTACTTTAATATTAACATTGCTGCACAGTGCATATTTTGCTTAGATTTTCCTTTAAGGTCTAGGCATTCCAATTCAAAAATGTAACTTTCAGATGGTGCAGACTGACTTATGTTGTCACCTCTGATGGCCATTGGTATGAAGATACTGCTGTACCTGGTCAACTGCCTCCTCTGAGCTCTCACCAAGGAGCAGGCCATCCAGGACAGAACAGTTCCTACAGTAGGATCTTTCTTCAGGAATTGGTGAACAGTGGAAAGTCGTCTTCTATCCTGAAGGTGTATGTGGCAGCTATTGCAGTGCACCACAACACATTTGGGGTCCCCAGTGGCATTAGTAGCTCGGTGCTTAAGATTTTGGCATACTAATTGTAAGTCTGCGAGTTCAAATCCCAGCAGTGCCAAGTTTCTTGGGTCCTTAAGCAAGATTCTTAACCCTTAACCGCTCAGTGGTAGAAATGAGATAAAAAATTTGTTAATTTCTTCTGGATAAGGCTGTCTGCCAAATGGCATAAATGTAAATGTCTCAGCAGCTTACAGACTTTAATAAATGGGGGAGGTGCCTCCTCCATCTGCTTCCATCCCCTAGGATAGCGGTGTGGGTACTCCCTCGTGTTGTCTCTAAAAAACTCCTTATTATTACTCCCTATGTGTGAAGTCTTTCAAAATTGCCTTCCTGCTAACAATCCCCTCATCTAATTTTTGGAATCAATATATTGACCTGGAATCTTCAACAAGGATGAGTCTGCAGAATTGTCTTGCTGCAGGGAGTGCATGTCTTGAGACTGGGCAGAAGTCATTTTATCTTCAGACCAGTTGTGTATTTATAACACAACTGGATAAAACACAGCGTTCTCATTTATCTAAGCAGAGGTTAGCACACTGGGTGGTGGATGCCATCAATATTTCCAATTGACGGGCTGGATGCCTGGTGCCTACTCCCTCATTGGCATTATTTTGAGGTGTACCCCTCCAGGAATTCTGTTCTGCTGCTGCTGGGGCAACACCATGCGTCTTCTATTTTACAAGGTTAACATTGATTTTACACGCATTTTACAAGGTTAACATTGCCCTCCATGGGTGGAAGCGTGGCAGTCATCTCTGAGCACCATTTAGGGCAGATCTATGGAGAGTTCTGTTCTTCATTAAATAGTAAGCAGCTTATATCCAGGTGTTATACACTGCCCCTATGGTGTACAGTAATACTAGTTACATACAATATATGTAACTGAACCTCATATAAATTGTCATTCAGAACCTATGCCAGTACCAGTGAGAAGGTGCTATAGAATGATTGTTGTAGCACAAGAGTATTTGGGATATGTAATATAATGCCATTCTTTTAATATTTATGATGTATGCAGACATGCTAAAGAAGCGTTATTCAGGTGTTACACATGCTGGTCATACAGGGTTCATAAAATATACACTTACAGAACATACCTAACATTACTCATTGTTCTTTTTCAATGTTTTGTTAATATTCATTCCAATTGTCCACGGCACCAGGATAGATCTATGTTCAGAGTGAACACAAATAGAACACATTAACCAATCCAGAATGTGGTGTCAAATGTCACTGACTGTCACGAATATTATATTTTATGTCTAGTTATTGTTCTAACTAGAATGTCAGCCATGTTAAAAAATCTATACAGTTTGTACTAACAGCATAGATAGTGTATAATGTATATGGACTTATCTCTGTGGTGGAGATGAAAGGGGAACCTTTAGGCCTTCTAAGATTTCATATCTGCAATTTTTGTAATGAAACATTATTCATTATGGATGAATATAAATGAATAAAATGAATTACATTGATTCATTTTACGTTACATTTATTCATTTAGCAGACGCTTTTATCCAGAGTGACTTATAAATGAGAAAATACAAGTAGTGCTACAATACATGACTACTAAACGAGTTCTAGAGAAGCAAAGTGCGCAGTGTAGAGGTGTAAGGGCAGAATTTTTTTTAGTGTGTGGTTGGGCGGGGGGAAGTTATGAGTTAGTTAAGTGTTCACAGAAGAGGTTGGTCTTTAGCTGTTTTTTGAAGAGAGTGACAGATTCTGCTGTCCGGATTGAGGTTGGAAGTTCATTCCACTGAGGGACAGTCAATTTGAAGGTTCTGGAAAGGGACCTCATGCCTCACTGAGTAAGCACTACCAGGTGTCAGTTGTTAACTGATTGCAGGTTGCATGACGTAGGAGGGAGCTGTTTCAGACAAGGACTTGTACGTGAGCATCAAGGCCTTGAATTTGATGCAGGTGGCTACAGGAAGCCAGTGGAGGGAGACGAAGAGGGGTGTGACATGGGTACTTTTGGGCTGGTTGAAAATAAGGTGTGCTTCTGCATTCTGAATCATCTGAAGGGGTTTGATGGACTGATGAATCATCTCTAATTATGATATTAAACATTCATTTATTCATATTATTCATGTTATATATTTCTTCATGCTATCTATTTCTTTTTTACATTAAAAAGTTAACATCTTTAAATGCTAAAAAGAAACTTAGCCCGTCAGGATTTTTTTCTCCATGGTGTCTGAGTAGATCTATTCAAGCTAGCTTATCCATTGGTTAGGACTTCAGGAGACAGCCAGAAGGCTGTAGGCATCTAATTAACCACCAAAATAATTAGGAAGTGACAGTAGAACCAACCAAAGATGTGCTAATCATCTTATCGGTGTTAAAATCGTAAACTGTGACACTCAACAAGTATATAAACAGGCTAGCTAGTCATATTATTGTGTGTTCATTAAATCAGTAATTAAATCCACCGAGAACTGCAAGTACTGATGGAGGACAGCCATAGTTGGTTGTGGATTGATGCAGATTAATAAATAATGGAGATAATGGATATGACTGGTTAGCTGGTCAGCATTTTTGAGTTATACTACTTTTTCACATCGTACACAACAGTACGGGATTTGTTAATGGTTGTTACAGCTTGGAACTAATGAAAATTTTGTAGTTTTGGTCCATCAATGACTAATAATAATAATAATAATAATAATAATAATAATAATAATAATAATAATAATAATTATTATTATTATTATTATTATTATTATAATCTCAGGTTGTTTTCAGTGTATTTAGGCTACTGTGATACAAATCTGTGTCCAAGTGGAATTTTTTTTTTTACCTATGATTGATGACTGCTGAAATACATTTAGATAAGAGCCCATCTTTCAAACGCTAGCATTTGTGATCCGTCCTTGTTTAACACATCTCTTAAGAAGTGGTACTAAAAGTTCTGTTGCTCAGGAACTTGTGAATCCGGTGCACATATTGAGTTCTTCAGTCAGCAAATTCACGGCAGCAGCTTCCATCTGCATACTCAGCACTTTTGCTTTTTAATAGCTTGCATACTTAGAACAGAGACTGGAACCGACAAATGTATTTGAGTATGGCTTGGGAATCAAAATCACATCTCTTTGTGATCAAGGAGTAGACAATAAAAGGTAGTTTTTTTATTTTTGATACAGGGATTGAATATTAAACTCATGGTGAAGAGTACTCATGTACAGTAGATTCTTAAAAACAAAAAAATGTTTATTTTTAGTTAGTTACATTTGCCCAGATTTCTCTGGCTACATTAGAGTTTCTTTAGTTTATTCACTCAACCACTGGGTCACACACTCACATCTCTGTTTAGTCTAGATGGGGTCATGATGGTGCACTTGATTCGGTTGTTTCAGCAATCAAGCACTGCTGGGTTGACAATGGCTGAGACAAATGAATCTATGAATGACACTAATGATTAAGAGGATGCAGACTGCAGATGGAAAAAGCATTTACCTTTCAAAAACATGAACTTTAGAAAACATATCGCAGTAAAGTGTGGTTGGCTCTATAATGGCCGAGCTGCCAAACCAAGAATATCATACATTCTAGGCTACATGAGTTTCAACTGCCATGAAATCATCAAGTTTGGATGCAAAATCAGGTTTATATAGTGGTACACAGCCAAAAAACAAAACAAAAGAAAAAACAAACAAACAAAAAAAACAAACCTGGCAATCATTACAATGAGAATATGGGCAAAGAATCAAGCAATGTGCAAACAGAAGTGAACAAGGCAATATAAAACTCACTGTTTCCCATGTTGTTGATTCTTTCATTGGGTGAGAGTGAACAAGAAACTATGGTATAAAATAAAGTGGGACTTCCCGGATTTTTGGAAAAGCACAACTACTACCTAGTGGGAAATTTCTTGCCAACAGTTACTCTATATGGTTAGAGAAACAGAAGAAACAGAAAATGACTACAAACAACAGCATGTGTATGAATAATAAAGTGTATACAGTACTTTATTCATCACCTTATACAAGTATTATAATAATAACAGTAATATAATAAGTTCATAAAGATAAGAAAAAAGTACAATGAAAAACAAAAAAGTATAAAACACTATACAATGAATATAGTGTTATTATATTTACATGTCTGAGTCCAAAAATGACACGTTAGTATGACAAGTGAACCTCCAAGTTACAATATGCCTATTGCAGCTTCAGTTTTGTTAGTGACTGTGCTGAAGTGCAGGACAGTGCAAAAATTCAGAAGTGTCCATAGTGCGGCCATTAGCCTTGCCCAGACTCAGTCCTCCAGCTCACTCTGACAGAAAGAAGAGATGTTGTAGAGTCTAATAGCAATTGGGAGGAATGACTTCCTGTGTTGTTCTGTAGAGCATCTTGGTCTCAGCCTTCCACTAAAGGTGCTCCTGTACTGTTCCAATGTGCTGTGTAATGGGTGAGAGTCATTGTTCATTATGTCTAGTAGTTATTGCAGCATCCCTCTCTCTGACACCTTTTCCAAGTACCACCCCTATAAGTCCTCCAAGGCAGGGGTTCTCAGTCTTTCTGCAGTTGTAAAATAAAATCTGCGGACCCCTCAAGACAGATTTATTTTAAAAACCACAATCTAACATTTCAAATATTGTACACATTTAAATGTGTGCAATAATATTTTGGCTATTTATTCAGGCCATAGAGCTTTGTCTTCCTTAAATTTCCTCTGATGGGAAACATTTGTGTTTAAATTTGTTTTTATTAAACTTTGTTTTATTAATGTTAACTTGTCGTTAAGGGTGCACCGCGGCTCTGTGTGTGCGTGGAGTTTACACAACACCCTGTGCTGCGGGGGTTCCCTCCGGGTACTCCGGTTTCCTCCCCCAGTCCAAAGACATGCATGGTAGACTGATTGGCGTGTCCTTAGTGTATGAGTGGGTGTGCGAATGTGTGTGATTGTGTGCCCTGCGATGGACTGGCACCCTGTCCCGGGTGTACCCCGCCTTGTGCCCGGTGCCCCCTGGGATAGGCTCCAGGTTCCCCGTGACCCTGAAAAGGAGTAAGTGGTAAGATGGATGGATGGATGGATGGAACTTGTCATTAAGTTAACATTATTCATGGGCCTGGCAGTGAGTTATTGAGGTCAAACAGGTTAATGCTGCAATAAAAGCATAATAAATGTAACTTTTGATGAAGGTGGTTTGTGATTCGAACCACTATAACAAAACTTTTTTAAATTTTATTTTAAATCACAGATCCCCTGCTTCATGGGCCCCGGGACTTCCCAGACCCCACTTTTAAAGTCATGGCTGTAAAGAACTGGAGTACATCCAGATATCATTAATAAAAGCTATAGCAAACTTTACAACCATATCCCTGAAAACATTATTAATAAATGCTTGGAACATGGAGTGGGCATTGATCAAATACAGCACGACCTACAATTTATGTCCAGATATTAAAGTCTTCATTACATTCTCTAAACTGAATTAGAATATAGGCATTACAGAGGTCGACGTTAGTAAATATATGAGCTGATTTCAACTGTTCTAGATCTGATAAGAGCGATGGCAAATATTAATAATATTTAACTATAATTTGGTTCACCTATAGTGAATGCCTAGAGAATATATCCTTTTTTTGAACAGTGAAGAAACAAGTGAGTGCTGGTTTCATGGAGGGTCTTATACAGCCCTGTTTAATGGCTTGTTAATAAGATTTGTATTCTTCCATGGTCTTGTTTTCTGCAGGTGATAAGAGATAAATATGTGTTAAACGTGCATTTGAGTGTTGATGATCATTTTTTGTCATATTTAAATACATTTACATCATTTTCACCTGGGAGAAATAAAGCATTTTATTTATTTATTGGGTGTGGGGCTAATAAATGTAATTATATATTTACAATTAATTATTTATTAAAAATAATTTACAAAACAAGATTTATCCTTTAAGGATAAATGGTACTAGAACCAAGGCACTATATATATATATATATATATATATATATATATATATATATATATATATATATATATATATATATATATATATATATATCCATCTTCTACCGCTTGCTCCTTCTTCAGGGTCACAGGGGAACCTGGAGCCAATCCCAGGGAGCATCAGGCACAAGGTGGGGAATACCCTGGAGAGGGTGCCAATCACATACACATTCACACACTACGGACACTTTAGACACACCAATCAGCCTACCATGCATGTCTTTGGACTGGGGGAGGAAACCGGAGTACCCAGAGGAACATGCATGGGGAGAACATGCAAACTCCGCACACACAGGGCCACAGTGGGAATCAAACCCCCAACCCTGGAGGTGAGAGGCAAACGTGCCACTACGCCACCGTGCGCCCTTATATATATATATATATATAGTGGTGGGAGGACGAGGATGAGGACACCGTACACAGGACAACCACATCATTCCACAAATGTGTAAAAGGGTACTCTTATCTGATGAGATTAAAATTGGCCTTGGCACAAATTGCCCTTGGCACATAGGATAACATTGCCCTGAAAACCATCCCCAAGGTGAAGTACAATGGTGGTAGCATCATGATGTGGGGAAACCCAGATCTCAATCTGATTGAGAATCTGTGGCAAGAATCGAAAATTGCTGTTCACTAAGACTTTCCATCCAATCTGACAGAGCTTGTATTATGATGTGCAAAAGTGATAGAGATACATCCAAGAAGCCTTGCAGCTGTAATTACAGCCAAAGTTGTTTCTATGATTCTACCAAGTATTGATCCAGGAGAGTGAATCCTTATGTACTCTACTCAGCCATGTGCAACCGACACATGCCTGCTTTTTTGTTTAATTAACCATCCTGTACAAAATAAAATAAATATAAATATTTAGCACATTTAAATGTTAGACACTGTATAAATCAAATGGTAAAAATTAAGGACATTTCAATTCCAGGTTGCATCATTACAAAATGTTTACTTATTCAAGGCATTGTAAGATAAAGATGGTTATTTTAAAGTAAAATGTAAAATTTTATTAGTAAAATAATAGGGGATGACTTAGAACAATTGTGTTTCTAAAAAAAAAAGTCATCTCTAGTTGGTGAGAATTTTATTTTTCATTACAAAATCCAACTCTGAGTCTTCACTAGTGCCTAAGCAGTGGCGTGACTACATGGTCTAACCCATTTGTACCAGGCCAGCAATATATCTTGCAAAAAGATATGTGTACCAATATGTACAGTACCAAGCACTGCTCAATCACTGTCATCTCACCTGGTGAGATTGATGGCACTTGAATAAACGCTAGTATCATCACAGGAATACTGCAGTGTTCGCAATGATCACAACACCATATCAGTCAAACCTGCAAACGTTCTGTATCAAATGAAAATAATCAGATTCACTTGCGATCCATAAAACAGTATTTTCATAAGATGTTTATATCAGACGTCATTCACTACAGAATTTGCCCACCATATTGTCATGTGAATAAAATTTGGATTTAGATGACCTGATGATTGACTGGTTGAATTTCATCATCTACTGTAATCCACCTTTCACAGAAAACACCTGTGAAGATATCAGTATCCTCCAGAAAAATCTTAGCCCAAGCATGTGATGCAAAGCAATTTCCCATGCAGTAAATAGCAGTCTGGTTTGAGCTCACACTAATCCAAAGGCTTGCTTTACTGCAGCAATATTGGGCGGCCAACAGCAGTGATTATAAATGTTCTCATGTAATAGAGCTGCCAGTGCTGCTTCAGCACAGCACACACATCACTATTGTTCTCATAGGCAGCCATGGGAGATTCATCGTTATATGGAATCATAGCAAATGCAGGGACACATTAGCAAGGAACATTTAATCAACTCCAGTGACATCCTGATATTTATTGCTGTAGCTAACATATAGCCAACCATTTTTCCCCAAGAAGTGTTCTCAAAAGGAATTTTTCATTTGTGTTTAAAATTTATTTAAAGTTGTGTGATCAGAGGTGAAGGACAAAGCCTGAAGAAACTGTTCTTAAAAGGACATTGTAGAAAACCAGAACAACCCATGTAAACAAACCAAAACATTTTCTTTAGATTCTATAAGCAACTCAAAGTCACAACACTGTCTGAACAGTGGCCTTGGAATATGTGGGCGTTTCATAGGTGTAGTTTGTTTGCAAGGCAGAGACATGCACTTGCTGTGTAATCGCTTGATGACAAGAGAGAGAGAAAAGAGATGGGGAGAGAAGGATGTGAAAAAGATAGAGATGTGCTTCAAGACATGAGTGGGTGTTTTCGATGAGACAGTCTAAACACATTTTTGCCCTTAATTTCTCATCCTGAGGCTGCACATAAAGAATGCACATGCACTTGCTGACAGTAGCTCACATCTCGCTTGCCAAAGATTTAACTGTCCTCTGAAGGAACTAAATAATATACATTGTAATATTATGCATTGAAGAGCTCAATAAAATACAGGTGCAGATTCCAGATCATAGTTAATAAATTATTTTGATAGGACCATTTCCATATTTACTTCATGACATCACATTGTTGCTACAAGAAACCCAATATAATGTTAAATACTCTGCAGTTAATCAGTGATTAAACATTCAGTCCACAGTGCCCTCATACAGGTGCCAAAATTTGATATGCACAGGTGCTGCTGTCATTAATTGTCTTTAGTTGGTCACTGTGAGGGCCAGAGAAACAGCTGCACTGCTTTCTGATCCTTGACTCACAGTGTCTTTGGTTCCTACTGAAATCTCCAGCACTCTCATCATAAATATGCATGATTTTTGTCTAAATTCCATTCAGGCATAAGGCCAGCTGGCCAAGAATTTACAAACAGTGCTTGAAGCTTACATAGTCACTAATTCATAAGTTAATTAGTTGGCATGTAAACTGATAACCCAACTACCACAATGTCAGGGAATCAGGACGATCAGCTACTGAAACATAGGAGCAACTACACAAAAGGTAACATTTTAACATTTTTTAAACATGAAAACTTCTTCAGTCTTAATATTTTCCATCAATGTATTCCACCGAATGTATTCCACCTATAAGGCCAGGATCCGATGCTACTCTGGAAGCTACAACTGAAAAAACAAACAAACAAACAAAAAAACAAAACAGTGGTATAATTGGGGACATATGCATATATATGCCGTAGGCTTAATTTTTCCCCAAGGAAATTTGCCTATAATGACTTAGGAATCAATATTAGTGTATACCTACAGTATACTCGCTTGTTTTTCTGCTTCACAAGTCCCTAATCTACTTTTTGTTTTAGCTTTCCCTTTAACCGTATCACGTTTTTGGGGCACACTTTCTGTGTGAAGTGTCTGGGAGTGAAGCATGCCAGGCCAGCCCTCGAGAAGGCTGACCGAGCACTTTACAATCAGGCAGCTCCGCCCGCGGCTCGCTCTCTTCTTGGCCAGCTAACCGGCTCAACTCAGCTAGCACAGCTATTTAGCTATGCCAAAGGTGGAGGAGGCGCTTGTGAGCTACCTCTCTCCATCAATGGCAGGTAATTTAGTGGGGCCAGCTTTGCCATCCAAGCCATATATGGCCACTTCGGTTGGTGGGCAAAGCCTATGCGGCAGCGGGTCTCTCTTGTGAGTCACTGCACACAGTGGCAGTGTTGCAGGCCTACCAAGCATACCTGCTGAGTGAGCTCGACAACAGGGAGGGAATTGACACAGGGGCAGAGCTTTGCCGCACCACAGATTTGTCGCTCCGGGCAACCAAGCAAATGACCCGTCAGCAGCAGCCAACGTCATAGCACTGAGTCTATTGCCCATGAGACCGTTTCAGTGGTGGCTGAAAGGTTTTAGTCCAAGGACAAAACCTCTGAGAGTAATCAGTGTCACGTGGCAATGCCTATGTGCTCTGAGAATTTGGAGGTGTCTGCAGTTTCTAGCCTTGGGTCACACTCTCTTGGCATTTCCTTATCGCAAGATGGTAATGATAGATGCCTACCTCATGGACTAGGGAGCAGTCTTAGATGGCTGTTCAGCTCACAGTCTCTGGAGTAGCCCTCATCTTGAGTGGCATATAAATCGCCTAGAAAAGCAGGCCGTATTTCTAACACTGTAATTCTTTCTTCATCAATTGAGAGGTCACCATGTGTTAGTTGTGACAGATAACACAGTAGCGGTCTCATATATTAACCACCAGGGAGGGTTACATTTGTGCCCCCTGTTCAGGCAGGCGCAACTAATTCTTCTCTGGGAGGAGGGAAAGTTTTTGTCAGTGAGTGCAATGTACATTCTGGGCAACTGGAATGTGGGGAAAGACATCCTGTCGAGGCAGGGGCTGAGGCCTGGGGATTGGAGGATCCATCCACAAGTGGTGGAATCCATATGGCGGAGGTTTGGTCAGGTCAGAAGTGGATATGTTCACCTCAGAGGGGACAATACACTGCCCTCTGTGGTTCACCCTCACTCCTTCTGCAGCATTGGGGCTGGATGCCATGGTGCACACGTGCCCATGGTCACGTCTGTATGCTTTTCCCCAATCGTTCTGCTCCCACAAGTTCTAGCGAGAGTTCGCCAAGACCGCCTAAGTCTGCTGCTAGTAGCACCTTATTGGTTAGCTTGAATATGGTTCTCGGAGATAATATCCTTATTAGACGAGACTCTTTGGGAGATTCCTGTTTGCAGGGATCTACTGTCTCAAGCCAGAGGGTAGATTTATCACCCTCTGCCGGAACTATGGAAACTGTGGGTCTGGTCCCTGAGGGTCACCAGCTTATAGATTCTGGTCTCTCAACTGAAGTTGTAGAGGCCATGTTGAATGCTAGAGCCCCATCCATGTGAAAATTGTATGTGCTCAAGTGGCGACTTTTTGTCTTGTGGTGTGAGGAATGTCAGCTAGACCCAGTGAACTGCGCAATAGCTACAGTCCTGGAGTTCTTACACGGATGTTTCTTAGAGGGTTGTCTCCTTCTACAATCAGGGTCTACATGGCCAGTCACACCCCTGGCCAGTTTTGGCCAGTCACACCCCTATTGATGGAGCCTCTATGGGGCAACATCCTCTAACATCAAGGTGTATGCGTGATGTCATGCATTTTTTCTGCATCCATTGTGTCCAGTAAGGGCGCTCTGTACTACGTCCACTGTTCTGGCCAGTGGTGTAAGTCAAAGAAGCTGCTGGTCTGCTTTGGTGGTGACAGTAGTGGTAATGCTGTGTCGAAGTAGCGCATCTCTAATTGGACAGTGAACGCAATCTCTAGTCTTGCTGCGCCTCTGGGCATAAGGGCTCATTCCACTAGGGGGGTTGCCTCCTCAAAGGCTTTATCCAAATGGGTACCCTTACAGAATGTGTGAACTGCGGCGGGGTGGTCTACGCCGCCCACATACATTCGATATTACAGTCTGGACATGCATTTCACCAAAGGTCCGAGTGTCTTGCAGTGACCCTTGTGCTTGGATCTTGTGAACAGGCCATACCCTCAGTTTGACAGAGTGGGTATTCTCGTTCCCACAGCATGAAGCTCACGCAACGTTGAGTTCCCTTTGAAAGTTAATGTCTGGGTTATGCATGTAACCCTGTTCCCTAAGAAGGGAATGTGAGGTTGTGTAGCTTTGTCCTACTGGGGCATGCCTGTGAATTGCGTCTTCGCTTCAGATAATAGAGGCTGATGGCATGTTTCACAGGTGCCGTTTCATATCATGCAACGCGCTTAATTGCCATGTCACCTGATCACGGCAGTCCTATAAATAAGCATGATTTTACACAGGCTTCAGATGCTGGTCATGTGCGATGGCGTCCCATAGCGTGAAGCACATGCAATGTCTCATTCCCTTCTCAGGGAATAGGGTTACATGCGTAACCCAGACAACTCTTTGTTGTAATTGGCGCATTTTTATTGGAATTTCACCCTTTCCCAGGCCTGACAACTGCAGTCAACCGCCATCATTACTCTCATGGACTGTAAGCGGTCAGGTAAAATTAATAACAGTGTTTGGAGTGGGCTGGAAAAGTACTCAGTGCACACTGGTATGTAATACAGGGAATGATTCTACTCTCTTCTGTCCCCATGATTAAAGCATTTAATCATGATTAAAGCATATATATATATATTTTTTTAGGATTACACCAATGCAACTTACAAGAAATCTGAATGTAGGTGTAGAGTTATATCCCAAATGCACAAGCCAGAGGTGACAATAGAAGCAAGATGTGTTAAAGAAAAATAATAATCACATGATGAATCACTGAGCAAAAACTGAACCTAACAACAAATTTAGAACCTGCTTTATCAAATGCCCAGGATGACCCGTCTGCTTTACAGAACTTACTACAAACCTTAATGAAATAACTTAATGAATCGGTTATATATTACTGGAATTTATTTTGTATTTCCGACTCATACTTTATTTGAGATGATATTCGATAAAACTAATGAACAGCTAGAGCAACTAAACTAGATTGCATGTCAGATGCAGTGCTTGGCTTTTGACAGCAACATTATTAAGCTGTACGGACTATAGAGGAGAAAACGTCTCATTCTTTATTAACAAAACACACAGTGGGGACATAATACTAGACAGCTTGACTTTTCCTTGCACCTGATTTCATTGAATTGGCTGTGTTTGTCAAGGGGAGAGAAATAAATGGTAAATGGAATCTTATTGACTAGGTCTTTGGTGTTGCAACTTAGAAAAAAGGGAATAAGAGCTAAAAATTGCAAACCTGCTCTTATTGTTTGAGTAATGAACATAAGCCATGCAAAGCTCCCTTGACCACAGGCATGTAATTGTAAACTTATTGGAACTTGGCTAAGAAGGCAATCGTATCTAAGGCCACCAGATATGGCTCAAGTGATCAAAATTTTTTTCCACATCAGCCTCCGTTAGCATTCATATGCATTAACAGGCTTGAATACAGCGCTTTCAATGTACCACTGACTGGTGCACTTCTAGTTCTAATATTGCCTCTACCTTTAGGTGACTATCACAACTAACATGGACACAGCTAAGAATGCCTATTAGTTAAAGTCAGGTCCAATCTCTTTCCATGTTTAGCAAAGATGGCAGAACGGTTGTTGTTTTCTTGTTTTCTGCTCTGTAATGAGCTCCATTTTGCTCAGCGGACCATGTGAAAATTCAGTTTTATATTTAGCAGCCGCAACACCCCCCTCACCCATGCACAGCAGGCGTGCAATGATGAATACAATGCCCAGGCTCTCCCTGCATTCTCCATTTAGCCTTAAAGTAACAAGTAGAGGGATGTGATGGTGGAAAAAGAAAGGTTACCATTTATTTTGTGTAAATTATTCATATGCCAGAAGGTGTGCATACACACACACATACACACACACACACACACACACGTGCACACACACACACACACACACACACACACACACACACACACAGTCTTTGTGGCGTGGCATGCCTAGAATGTGGACTAATCCTGCCTAAGGGAGTTTCTTCTAATTTTCTTCTAAAATCTTCTGAATATTTTTCAATATGCTCTACTTTTTATTAATACTGAAAAGAAGCAAAAATTGTTCCCACTATGACATTCTTAAGTTGGTGTGTGCATAAAAAAGTATGAGAAAAGTGCCTTGGCTATTGAATGAGTGGCTAAATGGCACAATTGTAGAATTTCGTACAACATGGGTAAAAGGATTATGTGTATTCTATACTTTACTGATGCATATTTTTAAAAAGTTGTATGTAGCTAATTGTAGCCAAAAACGAATGTTCGACACTTGATAGAGTTTGCGAAGGGGGGGGGGGGGGGGTGTTGAATGCCAATGCAAGGTTAAGGTTAGCTTATTGAGTAAACCAAGGCAAAACAAATGAATACTTAGTTTAGTAACGTCACAGCCAAAAAGCAAGAGCTATACTTTGGTAAGATGAAGTGAGAGTCCAGGTTATTTAAAGGAGTGAGTGTAATCGTGAATGAGTGTACATGGTTTGAAATTTGGAGATTGTGAACAAGGATATGCTTTTTGTAAATTGTCATTGGTCATGTGATGAAGTTTGTACTTCCTTGCCTTGTTGTAGATCATGGTTTCAGTGGAGGCAGGTGCTGACATAGATGTGACACAGATGTACAGTGAAAGCTTTTGGTAAACTGCAAGACTATTAAACTAATAAAATCAGTTTTCCTTGACCAAATAATAAAGCACTGTCACTGGTGCTGCAGTATTAAAAAAAAATAAAATAAAAATTACTATCATCCTCATTGAAAACTGGGAAATTGTAAGCAAATGCTGTGATATACTGAAAGCCATGATCTTAGTATAGAAATACAGTTGAACCAATGAAAAATTGAGATATGGAAATGTTTTAAGCCCATGAATATGCTTTGCAGAAAAAAAAAAAAATCCCCTGTTGCTATTCTGAAGGAGTTTGTTGTTTTGTTTCTTTGTGTTTGGCTCTTCACGATGTGCTGTCCTTCACCTGCGCACTAGAGGTCAGAATCTCCAGAGTACTCTGTTTGCTTGATTTTGCTTCTTAGTTCATTCAAATGCACAGCTCCACTCAGACTTATATCCTCAGCACACAGTTGAGTCTGGAACTTAAAAACAAAAGACACCACCTCACACTGTAGACCTACCAATCGTGGATGAGCTATAGTTTTATGTAGACTGGAAATTACTGGAAGAATATGGACAACACCTTCAAAGGATGTCCATTGCCAGTTATGAGGTAGAACTGTTCATCCGGATAACAAATGCCAAATCTCAGCCGTTATCAAAGCTGCCGTTACAGAACCCGTATCTACCGGACTTTGATCAACACTAACAAAGAAATATGACAGCTTCACAGGTAAATGACAGAGTTTTATGATGCAGTGTGAAATCTATTTTAGCATCCAATACCTATAACCATGATGAACAGATATCTCACTGCTAGCCAGAACAGCTTCCAAATGGGCTACAGAAACAGTCCATCCTGAGGCAAGTGCTCTTGGCAGAGCTTCAAGCAAGTGTTTCATGAAATTATTAACCGCCCTTCCTCAGGACCGGACACAGGTCAGTAGCTGCTGATTTAGGATGGAACAAACCAGAGCTGAAGGACGTGTGCTACTATGATGTTGTAGGCTTAAGTAGCCCATACGCATTACCATCTCACACTATCCATCTCTTCATCCATGTTGATATCTTTGTATAAGCCAGGTCATTCACATCCAAGCTCACTGCTCTGTCGCCATGCAATGAAGGTAGTTCCAGTGTGGCTGTTGTCAGTGGAAAAAATGACAGGGGAAAAGAGAGTATTTGCCTCTACTGTAGATGAAGTAGTCATCTCAGATGTTTTGAGATATTGGCCATGAAAATTGTGACACTCCAGTTAGCAAAAGTCTAAAGTGCAGAAATGCACATTTACACCTCAACAAGAATACTTCAAATGAATCAAAATTCGGAGATAACTGGGTAACAAATTTTTATCACAACTCGAACACGGATGGAACCTCATTTTCTATAAGATCAAATACTGTTTGGTTTTTAAAAGAAGATCTTGTGGTTTGCTTCTTGTTAAGGAATTTGGTAATATAATTAAGTAACTAATGAATAGTGATAAGAGAAATATATTCGGTGCATATTAAGACCTAACAATACTCAGATATGTGTTTCAATACTCACATATACACGCAGGCCCCGGGACTCCAATTACAACATGCAGATTTGCACTCGGGTCTCCTTTGAACGGTGGACTAGTTCAACAAACAGACTTCATATTAAACCATAATGAACTTTCATTTACTTTTACACTATCCGTTGTTACCCAGATGATGACGGGTTCCCTTCTGAGTCCGGTTCCTCTCAAGGTTTCTTCATCTAACATCTTAGGGAGTTTTTCCTTGCCACCATCGCCACCGGCTCGCTCAGTTGGGATAAATTCACACATTTAATATCTGTATACCGTGTTTATATGTTTCTGTAAAGCTGCTTTGAGACAATGTCCATTGTTAAAAGCGCTACACAAATGAAAATGTGTTTCTGAAGAAAAATAAAGAGCTAAAATCAAATTCACTTTGTGAAATCTTAAGTTGATTCCAAACAAATTTACCTTGGAATTTCATTGTAAAGCATGGTTAATAACAATGTAAAAATACATTATAACATAAAAGTCTGATAGCTGACATTCAGACCATGGTTACACTAGAAGAGTCAACTGGAAGTTTATTAAGCACATTGCATGTTCCTTAGCTAATCCCAGTAATATTTCATCCTAATGTTTTCTTATGTTAGCCGTAATATTTTAGTTCTAATATGCTAGAATGTTTATACATTGTAAAGCAAGCAAGTACAGTAGATTGCACTTTACACTTTCTTTATTACTCAGTGAAGTGTATATATAGAAAATTTACAGTTAACTGTACATCTATTTACTTTCCCTTTTGTCTTGCAATACTGAGGGTGTCAGTCCGTACTACAAAAAATAAAAACCTTTAACTGAGAAATAAGCAGAATACCAAAAGTCTGCTAGGTTAAGTAAGGTTATTATTCCAGCGGGGAGGAAACTCTGTTGACATATGGCCTGAACTTGAGTGATCTTACTTGAGTGCAAACAACCTGTAATCTTATAGCCTCCATCAGCAGTTCATCTACCAGGTAGTATTTTTTTTCAAGAGCTGTCTAGTTCTCATGTGAACATAAATGTACAAATATTCTTTTCATTTAGAATTGGTTGAATTGGTTTGCCTGATGATGTAATTAACCCCACTCCCAGCATTTTAACAATGATTTTGAGTCCACAAATTTTATATACCATCTTTGCCCGGGCTTCCAAAGAAACTCTGGACCATTAATCTACATTCCGCAACCTTTCTAGTTCTTAGAAAGTGTTCTTCAGTGTTCTTCTCAGTTCTTCAGTTGTGTCCAACTTACAGTCCCCTCTGAATGTATTGAAACAACAAGGCCAATTCTATTGTTTTCACTATTCATTAAAGACATTATGGTTTGAGATTAGAATTTCAGCTTTCATTTCCTCATGTTTACATCTAGATGTGATTAGAACACCGCACCTTTTGTTTAAACCCACCCATTTTTTCAAGTGATCAAAAATACTGGAACATGCTCCTGATCAGTGTTTCTTGCTGCCCAGGCATGCCCTGTTAAATTGATTGTTTAAAGAATTAATAGCTGAATAGCTACTCTTGGTTTGAACCCTAGTTTTCACCTGTAAAGAACGTATATGTTGTTAAAAGGATAAACCAACATGAAGACCAGAGAGCTGTCTATGGGAGAAAAGCAAGCCATTTTAAAGCTGAGAATAAAGGGAATCTCTATCAGAGCCATTGCACAAGCATTGGGCATAGTCAATACAACAATTTGGAATGTCAATGAGAATACAATGAGATTTGGAACAGTTCAGCCAAGAAAGAAATCAGTTGATAACAGAAACATTGTGAAAGCTTTGAAAAAGATCCCCCTAAATATAACAGTTAGTGTCATCACCTACAACCTTCACAGGACAGGGGTGAAGGTATCACAAGCCACTGTTCGAAGACTTCAAGTACAGAAATATAGAGGCCATAGCACAAGATGCAAACCATCATCAGCAGTAAGAATCAGAAAGCCAGATTGGAATTCGCAAAGAAATACAGAGATAAGCAACAAAGGTAGTGCACAGCTTTCTTAAGATCTTGAGGTCTGGACTATAACCTAGCTATTCTAACAGCTTGAATTTTTTATTCTAGCAATTCAGATGTTGATGTGGTGATGTGCTTGGGATCATTGTCATGTTGCATGACCTAATTTCAGCCCAGCTTAAGCTGCTGGATAGATGGCCTCACATTTGTATTTTGTTAGGACATCCACCCCGAAAACATGGCGACTGTCTTGAAGGCTCTCCATTTGTAGACAATCCTTCTCACTGTAGAATGATGAATTTCAAATTGTTTGGAGATGGCCTTATAACCCTTCCCAGATTCATGAGCAGCAGCAATTGCTTTTCTGAGGTCAAGGCTGATGTGCGTTCTTCTTGGCATGATGTAGACACACACCTGAATGCTCCAGAACACCAAACGGCCAAACGTTCTGCTTTTATAGAGTTAGTCAAACTCGATGATTAATTAATCCTGTACATTCCATTAATAACACCTGACTGCTGATTACTCTCCTAATGATTGTGCAAGTAGGGAGGGTGTACTTATTTGTCCTAGCTGGTTTCTGAATGTTGGTTTACATTCTGGGGGAAAATTACTACATCTTTTAAATCTGTGTTTCTTGCTGTCACCTGAGGTTGTTTCTTTGTTTGTTTATAGAAGTTGGGGAGGACCACACAATTGTTATTTATGCTTCCATGACTGTATATAATTCCAAAGGATATGCTTGCATTCCTGGGTCATATGATCAGGCTAGGCAAATTTACATGAGCCTATCCTAGATGAAATTACACTAATCATGCTGTTGCCACAAGCAATAGGATTGGAGCCATTTCCTGCCCTGAAATGAATAAGCAACAAATTTCCCTGACACATTTTGTGACAAGACTGACACCAACAGTGTACTATGCTTTCAAGTTGCCATTTTGATAGCTAAACCTGCTGAACCCTCTGAAGTAACCATAGTCAATGACAAGACATGCTGGAGTGAGCAGACTAGGGAAGTGGCCCATCTGCTTTGTGTAGTCAGACGGCATAAGATTCCAGGAATTCATTAATGCAGGCAGCATCCTCAGCTTTGTCTAGAGAAGGTGTGGCAATGGACTTGAAAGTGTTGAATGAACCAAGCATCACTTCAGTCTGTTTTACATAGATTAATGAATTATTTATTTTTATTTTTACATTTACCACCTTCCTGTAACACGTCACTCACAGTCTTATTTTGCTGTGTAAACATTCCTCTGCATGAGAGGCCTGGAGTTGAGCTACCCCCAATGTTAATGGCCATTTTACTCTACTGAGCCCACTCAGGTGCTTGTTCAATCAGTGAGTGTTGAAATTGCCTTTGGACTGTTTTATTGTTCATGGTTCACCCCTTTGTCACTGTCTGCATGATTGAACTGTTTACTACTTTGGAAATAGCTTTGAACTGTGATCTCGGATTTGAATAGTTGTCTGTTTACTCTGGAAATTTTTTTTGCTTTTTCTTTAACTGACTGAAACTCTGCAAATGTATCCTCTCCCGAAGAGTTACACATTGCTTATTAAAAAAATGGCCATATAGTACTTTCACTGACCACATTTTATTCTCATTAATGCAGAACAAAAGCCAGCTGCTCCTCATTAATGTTCCTTATTTGATTTCATAAAGCCACTGCTTCTCTTCTCTTGGGGCCTTTCTGCAGTGACCATCTCTCAGTGGAATACCAATCTGGCCTGCTGTTCTCTCTAGGGGATGTGTTCAGGAAAGCCTCCTCTGTGCATGTAATATTACTTTTTAATGCAGCACACCACCTGTACTTAGTCTAACCACCTGCTAAATGCATTGCATACAGGAATTGAGGTGGTTGTTAATCCAGCTGGCCTAAATGGCTCCTGGTGGACCCGACGTGATTGTCATTCTATAGCTGTAAAATAAATCCCTTGCTATGACCAAGCCTAATAGAGCCCCACAAAATAATTGACAATAATTAGATGACTGTTGTTTTCAAAAAAGACTAATGACTTGGATTTGACAGGAATGCGTAATATGTGACTGATTACTTTGGTAGAAGAGAGCTGACAGTTTACTGTTACAGACAATTGCTGGGAATCCATATTTACATATAATTTGGCAGATGATTTGAAATATTTAGAGTCAAAATTTTCCCAATTTGCAAACAGTCATTATGGTATCTTACCCCACAGCATTGTGGTACTTTGAGCTGACATACCAAAGAGGGATTCTACCTTAATTTTCTATTTGAAATGCAAAAAAGAAACAGAATAAATAAATAAATAAATAAATAAATAAATAAATAAATAAATAAATAAAAGGGGAAAAGCTTTAATCCATTGCTAAGGATAATACACTTTTAGGCAATTCACAATTCTTCCGGGTACCACACGGTTACATTCCCAAGGTGATCAGACTTATTCTCATCTGAGTGACAGCGCACTGTTGTGCCATAGGCTTGCCTGATGAGAGTGCCAAATTTCTTGTCTTTGTAAATGAGATTTTAATCTGTGGCCCCCGGAGATGCACTACAGCATCTCCCCTCATGCTGAGACCCCCATTATGCTGCAATTCTCATCTGTCATTGACAGATTGCCCTGCTTGAAACCATGATGTACCTAAAAAAAAAAAAAAAAACCTGAAGGGGCAAATAAATAGTAACTCATAACAATAGTAGCTTAAAATACTTTCAAATATAAAAGTTCAGAAGAATTGTTTTCCCAACAGAAATATGATACACCACCTTATTGGTAGGCATCACCAACAATTTTAGTCTTTCAATATTTGAAGGTACAGTGCATAGGATTTTTTATTTATTTATTTAAAATGATCAGGTGAGAAAAAAACTTTATATAATATAATTTCATATTCCAAGCTGCTGTGAGTCATACTGACAGTCCTGTGATAGTAATCCACAGTCAGCACTGTTTCAGACGTTTTCACTGTATTGGCTCAGAATTGGTGGAAAAATTCTATGCATAGTATGTCACCCCAACTTCAGGCACAAAATAAGTCTAACTACAGGGTGACTGGCAGGATCCACAGCCAATCAGAAGAAAGTAATTGGGGGTGTGGAACCGTGAGAGTGTAACCAAAGCAAACAGGAGTGTGAGAGGGAAATTTTTCAACATTGCAAGACTGAAAATGACTTTTTTCCTTCATGAACAGGTAAGGCATTTATTTGTTCTCTATTTTGGTGAGTCAGTCAATTTATCCTCCATGTAGAGTTTGTCAGTAGTGAGTAATGGGAGGTACTGGGGAGTTTTTTTCTCTCCATATTTTTACATTTCATACACTGTTATTAGTGTTGGTTCCGACTCCACCTTTGTCGAGACCAAGTCCTTAACCAATCAAGTCCAAAAGGGTCCGAATTGGACTCTTGAGACGGAGTCCTTCAAGACGAGTCCAGAAAGTAATACAATTGAAAAAACATTTGAAATGACCATCCATCCATCCATCTTCTATACCGCTTATCCTTTTCAGGGTCACGGGGAAACCTGGAGCCTATCCCAGGGAGCATCGGGCACAAGGCGGGGTACACCCTGGACAGGGTGTCAATCCATCACAGGACACACTCGCATACACATTCACACACCCATTCATACACTACGGACACTTTGAACATGCCAATCAGCCTACCATGCATGTCTTTGGACTGGGGGAGGAAACCGGAGTACCCGGAGGAAACCCCCGCAGCACGGGGAGAACATGCAAACTCCACACACACAGAGCCGCGGGAATCGAATCCCCGACCCTGGCGGTGTGAGGCGAACGTGTTAACCACTAAGCCACCGTGAAACACCTAACAAATTGAAACACCTAAAAAAAATCTTTACTTAAGACATAACTGACTGTGTTTGCATGAATGCTTGGCCAGACCTGCCTTTTGACATGTGTGTATTTATTTGACCATACAATCGTAATAAGCCGCTAAAGAGAACTCAATTTGGTACTCGCACGGTGAGGGGGATTTCTGTGCACGCATTTCAAGTGTGTGCACACAGAATGCCCCTGGGCAAGCAGGGAGACATCCATTAATTAATTGTTATCAGGGCTGATTCTAGAGTTTGTTGGGGCCCTAGGCAAAAATTCTCAGGGGGCCCCTCCAACCAGCATTCATCACTATTCTGTTATACAGTAAATAATCTGACATATAACCAAAAATGTACACAATCTAAAATTTTGTATTTATTTCAAATGTTCCCCAGTAGTACCATTTTCAAACTATAAATACAAAGAACAATAAAAACTTCAATAAATAGCTAAATAATTCAAGATGGTCCAAAAGACCATTAAAAATAAAAACAATATAAACATAGTACAAACTATATATCTAAAAACTATATAACTCAACCCACATTTTAAGGCCAGTGCTCATCAACACCCTTTAAGCATTGATTCTATGGCTAGTGCAGATGCTGCCACTATGTCCTCCATATCTAAATAACATCATTCGGTTATTAATTTTTATACTTAATCAAATTATCATTGAAGTAATTGTCAAATTTGAGTAAAGTTTGTCAGCCCTCGGGGGCCCCCTAATGGCCTGGAGTGCCAAGCAGTTGCACAAGCTGCACCCCTGCTTGTTATCTTAATTTTATGTTGTTCGTTACTTTTTATCTTTCTTTTCATGTTAAACATGACGCAGACCCGACTGTACTTGAAAAATTTCCGAAATGTCCGAGACCGTGTCGAGTTCGAGTACAAATTTACCGGAGTACGTGACAAGTCCGAGTTCGTTCATAATTGGACTCGAGTCCGAACTTGAGTCCAAGTCTGGGATCGAGTACCGCAACTCAGGCCAAAGTGATTTGAGTGATTTGTGGCCTCATTTGATCTGTGTCTTTTTATTCTCTGGAAAGGGTTTTAGCTAGTGCACTAAGACCAAAAGTATTTGATGGCTGGATAACAAAGACACAGGTTACATAAAAAAATACACAGAGAACACAGTTGGGGAAAAAATCGGACAAGTTCAGTTTAGTTCTCTATACTACATTTTTGCTAAGTAGCTAGATTCAGCCCAAGAGATGTGCACAGTCTCAGGGAAACTCATGCTCCAGTGTTTGTAGTGCACTCCACCAGAGCTTCGAGCTAATATTTATTGACTAGTTCATTCTATGAATTAGGCACTTTTTATGATACCTCAAAATGAGCATAGTTACACTATGGAAGGTGAGAAATGTAAACGAATTGTAATGCAGTTATTAATAACAGACATTTGCTATCAACCTATCATGTCGTGTCTGTGAGCTCATGCATGCACAATCGGGCGGATAGCACTTTTGTCCGAGTTATACTGTTACACTGACTTGTGATGCAGCATGAGCAGCAGTTTGAAAAGATGAAGGAAGCACATGCTTGCTTCACCCTCCCTGGTTGGTAGATGTCATGTGATAGCAAGCGGGTGCTAGCTAATGAGTTAGCTAGTTGGAAACTAACCAGACCAAACTGGGGAGAAAATAGAAACCACACAATTGTTACTGAATGTTCCACACAGTACCATTAGAGATGTACATGTTGATGGGATGAAATTAAAATGGCAAATTGTAGTGGTCTTAACTGACTGACAGTCCTATCAATGGATTTACTTGCATGAATAAATCCAAAAATAAAATCACTAAAAAAAGGGGAACTAAACAAAAGATTCCAAGTCACACTCTTTAAACAGTGAGAATTAAAACATAAAAATCATCAATGAAAAAGTTCTCAACTTTTTGGTTGAAAGTAGTTTTTTTTTTTCCAGTTTATTGTGCTAAAATATCTGCCCTTAATTATTTTTCTGATATTTAAATAAATTAATGCAAAAAAATAAAAATATCTGTATCACATAATACAGTGTGGGAAGGAAATACTGAACATTTGCCTCTGAAAGTGCTTTCATAAAGCCTTTCAAAAGCATATGAGGTTTGCCAGTGTACCTCCTGTAACCATTCAGCAGTGTTATGCCCACATGACCGTGCTCATGCCCTGTTGGCTGGTGCATCACTTAACAAACTGCACTCAGACGAGTTCTCAAGGACCTCCGACCGCAGAAAGCAGCTGACTCCCAGCAGTTGGCATTACCTTGAAATTGCTTAGCAGTGCTTTTCAGGCTTAGCAGGTGCACTATATACTGTAGAAGTGAAACATTTATTCCTTACCATCCTGCATGCTGATTCACTCACTCGCTTGGCTGTTTTACAAATGGCTAGATAGATTATCTACCTTGGAAAATTTTCCCTAATGCATGCCGAAGCAGTTACAAGTTTATTGCATGAACAGTAAATTTATTTATTTATTTTGCAAGCATCCAAATGTTCTTCAGCATACAGAACGTGAGGAGTCAATCATTTATTTTTCTTCAGTCTAGATGTATGCTGGTTTCAAATAAGCAAGAGGCAAACAATCCCCGCACCCAAACAAAACCAAAAACTGAGCTTAGTCTACATTTAAAATCCAGGCTCAGGGTCAAAATGGAAGTTGAAGTCAAAACCCCAGCAAACAAACAGGGACAGAAGACAGCGCGGGAGTCATGCAGGAAAGCAATCAGCAGTATCACAAAGAGACTTAACAATGAGTGCCATAAACTATGCAGTATATACTGTATACATTATAAAAAAGAGTCTGCTTAAACTGGATGAATTAGAGATGTGTTCATATGTCAATATGCTTGTGAGCTATAGTAGTGAGTAGACGTGCATAGTGCTGTGGTATTACGGATAATGGAGTTCCAGAGAGAGCTGTGGTTAAGGTTGTACAATTTTCAGAAACGAGTCTCGTTGTGTCTGCAATCAGCCTGTTCTTTCTGTTGTCTAATCACACTCTCCAGCCTCTGTTGAGTGTTCTCCCAGACTTGCTCACTGTGTTTGATCCAGTTCTCGACTTCTGGAACGTATCAGGGAGATGAGTCTGAAAAAATAATGGGGGCTTGATAACCAGGAGTCATTGAAAAGTGGGGTGATTAGCTAAACCATGGGGCATGATCAAGTATTCATAGTGGCCAGAATTTCTAATGTAATCACAATTCCTGATCAGTGCAAAGATACACCCTCAATGAGGCACGCCCTCAATGCTCTATGTTTTATGGTGCAACCATAGGAACAATGAACAGTGAGAGCTTAATAAAGACTTCTAAAAAACATCTGGAGGGCTGAGGGACATTATAGACGTATTTTGTTCATTGGGGCTTTCTACAAAAGTGAGGACTAACATTATTTATGGTCTACTTAAACCTGTCTGATTACAAAAATTAGACCATTTGATATTGATTCTCCCAGCACATGCACGGGCTGTGTCTTAGTAACCAGGTAAGGCCTGACATTACAGAGTGACTCGATTTTTTAATAATGAAGAACAGCACTTCATTTTGAAATGTGTCAATGTCCGGGTGAAGATTCAGAGTGATCTGAGTTACCTCCTTATATCATACACTCTTTCCATTGAGGGCTTGTACAGGAAGAGTAGGGGAAGATGGAATGCTGGGGATGTTTGTTTGATGCAGGTCTAGGTCTTAATCAATGGCGCTTGCTTCTGCTCCTGACTCCAATAATGCTGAAACAATGTTTCTGCAGATTTGTTTTTTTTCTTGCAGTGAATGACTACAGAAACATAGAAAGGCAACAAAACTCTATCGTCGAAAACAAAAACAAACGAGCGAAAACAAAAGCGAAAACGGTATGTCAAAGTCAACAGCACAGAGTGAATCCTCAAAATTGTCAATTGTATTTTAATTAGATTTTTTTTTTTTTTTTGATTTAAGCAGAACCAAAATAAATAAATAAATAAATAAATAAAAAACTCCACCGGGGCATGATTTGGTTTGTGAAATATAAACTTAAAAAAAAAAAAGCTTAGTGATATTGCACTGTAAAGTAGTTCAGTGAATAATTAATTATTGTAGTCCAATCGGCAAATTTAACTATGAATCATTATTTACCTGTTTGCTTGGTAGTACATTATTTAGGCACCAGGCTTATTTCAGGATCTTTTAATTGTGCGGACGTCCACTGGCCTTTCTTTCACGTCTAGAATGTTTTGTGGCTAGGACTCTTCGTTGTAGTTTTGGTATTTGATTTACATCATACCGTAGCTCTAAATTGTATCTATAACGACCACGGCTGTAAAACTAATCCCATGAAAAGTGATTTTCCACAGGAGCTAGTCTGTGAAGACCAGGGCCATTCAGGATGGGTTTCATTTCACGGTTCATGCCCTCAACATGATTAACAGGTTAAATGAGGAGATGGGGCAAGTCTGGGCATGCATAACAGCTGTCAATCCATTTGACAACTTGAATTCTAGACATCTTATTTCTATTTTGCTATGCGACGATACAGTATATAATATATAATGCGTTGATCAAAATATGTATTGTGGAGATTTATAGTAGGTGCGTGTTTTTTTTTTTGTTTTTTTTTACAAGTTTCATTTATATCCTTGAACAGCACTGCATTAGCATATAAAATGATGTTTTGCAAAGCCTTGTTATTGGCTTTCTTTCCCAAGTGGAAATGTCAAGACATTATTAATAAGTCCTGCTGGTGAGAGAGCAACAGCAAATAAAACACCAAGAGGATTAAAGATTGCAATTTGCAGATTTGTCAACAAGTTAGTCCACACTCCTGCACGGATATGGTTGTGTTTATCTCATTAAACATTTGGATATGTGAGGTATGTAAATGATTATTGGAAAATGCAATTTGGTAGCCATAAAATGAATTAGTGGGGAAATAACCCCAACAAGAATATTATGATCTCTAACATGCTTAACAAAGCTTTATTTCAGTAACGCCTAACAGATCTTTCAACTTTTCAACCAAAGCAAACATCTCCCAAGGAATGTGTTGGTATCATTCTGATTTAGGATAAATTGGCTGAATTTAAGAGTTGTAAGCCATAAATGGTGAGCGTTATGCCAACTCTTCTGCTATAATTTATTCATACTTCTACTTCCTCCCTTCCTTTCAAGTAGTTAAAATTAAGTCATTAAAATAGCTTAGTTTTAGTTTTGTGTGTGTGTGTGTGTGTGTGTGAGCAGTGAGCTGTTTTAAATTAACAATACATCTTATATCTGTTCTTATTGCTGGGCACTGTGCAGAGAATCACTTGAGAATACAATAGGTTACAGATGGGCAATGCCAAGCATTCTCTATTTCTCCAGCGCTCAACCAGCCTTGCTATGTCTGGTGATACCTTAAAGAGTATGCGACATTGAAGAAAGACCATTATTCACTGTTGTCTGAAGAACCTTCAGCACCTTCAACAACCTGTGTTGATTCTGTATTTCTTACAGTTTGCCCCAGGCTATAAGTAATGTTTATAAATGAAAAATGAACTCACTACAATGCACTGAGCTGCTGGCTTCCATGGAAAAATGGGAACAAATACACACACACACACACACATACACCCTGTGTAAGCACAAAAGCAGATACTCATGAAATATAGCCTGTGTAAGTGGGAATCAAATCCTTGTTATTTCTCAGACTCGTTTTGTATCCTTGCTGTCATTCCTTCCCAGGAATAATTTGGTGTCAGTCTGACGAAGTGTTGCGCTAGATTTATGATATTACATTTTCATGTTTTCACCCAATGTGCTCTATCATGCACAGTCTCAAAGGCGGCGTAAAGAAGTTTTATTTTTTCCCCTTTCATTTTTGCACCCACAATCTTCACATCCTACATAGAAATTACTACAAATTGTTAACATTTTAGAATAATGCCCATGGACAACTAGTTCTTTTATATTGCATCACTCAGAATGCTTTAATAATCTGAAAGTACTTTTAGAGAATTGCTTATAAATACGTCAATGCAGAGGTTACACGTGCTTGTGCTTCTGTGGTTATTTGTGCCTTTGCTTCCTTCTTGGCTATGGGACATACAATATTAATGTAACTTTGAACAAGTTTTGACGACAAGGATATTAATGCAAATTAAACAAAACAAAACAAAAAAGCCTTGCGATCAAGCAGGGACTAGGCCAAAGGTGGTTTACCCCTCCGTATCAAACAAAATCCGTGGAAAAGATATGCTGCTATAATACCGACTAGCATTTTATACACCAGCATTTTAAACTCTAATGGAATTCTGGATGCTTTGGAAGCGTCTTCAAATTTGCATGTGCAAAGGTTGCATCTATCTTGTGTCATCATTATGTAATATAACGATTATTGTTTTTCAAATTATTGTAATATAACGATTATTGTTTTTAAATACACTAACGGCAAAAGTATATGGACACCTGACCATCACACCCAAATGTGGGCCTTCTCCAGTCTGTTGACACAAAGGTGAAAGCACACAATTGTATCGAATGTATTTGTATGCTGTAGTATTCCAAATTCCCTTCCGGTATTAAAATGCCCCGTGCACTAAGCGAGGTCAATGAAGACAAGGTTTGCCAAGGTTTGAGTTGAAGAACTCCACTGGCGTGGGCTCAATCCCACTGAACTCCTTTGAGATTAATTGGAACCCCAACTGCACCCCAGGCCTCCTCACTCTACATCAGTTCCCGAGCTCACTAATATTCTTGTGGGTGAACGGGCACAAGTCCCCACAGCCACATTCCAAAATCTAGTGAAAAGCCTTCCCAGAACAGTGGCGGTTATTATAAAAGTAAAGGAAGGACTAAATCTGGAATGGGATGTTCAAAACGCACATACGGGTGTGATGGTCGGGTGTCCACAAACCTTTGGACTTATTGTGTATCCATGTTACAATAATGTTATCCTATCACCATGTGTGAAGCACGTATCAGGGTTTTCAAGAATAGAACCTGGTGTGAAACTCACCTGTGACATTTTAACTTATTTAAAGTCATTTTATTACGCCACTAACACTACACTTTCAAAAGGTGATGGGGACATAACTGGGCATATAACAAAAAGGGAGGGACATGCCCCCAGTGTAAGTTACAGCTATGGATTAGAACATTATCATAAATTGCTGGAGTCACAAGTTTTGAGTAATGACCACTGAAATGCTTTCTGAAGTGAATGTATACGCAATTCCTCAGCACCTAACACTGATATTCTCTGAGTTGTTCTGCAGGGAGACTAACCCGTCTCTTTGATTTTTATTTGTAACTTTGAAGAGTATTGAAGACTGGCACTTTAATAATCCAAGGGCTATGTGGTCAGAATTTTGAGAACCACTGATATCCAATTTCCATTTGTCTCATTCTCATGCAAAAGTGTAAGGAGAACTGACTTTTAGACCTCTCTCATCTCAGCATACCTCATCTCTGCCATATTCTTTGACAATTTCCCTGTGATATCCTTAACCTAAGACTGGCCTTTTTTTAAATGGAAAAATACAGATTGTTATGCTTCAGGAGACATGTTAGCTCTGCAGAGGTTAGTATCCTGCCTCATTTAACACACCTAATTCACCTCATCAGCTAATTACAGAGGCCTTCATGGGCTGAATTTTTATGCATTAGACAGAAAAGGAAACAAATCTCTGTAGAGCTTCGGCATTCATTTGCTACATAATTGAATGTATTCACAAACATTTGTTTATAAAATGCATCATTTCCCAAACTCATTTTTTATTTTTGTTTTTGTTTTACAGAGGAAACACAGATAAGCTAAGTGAAACCGTGCTGGTTAGAGTCAGACTGGAGATCTTAAAAGTGTAAAAGTCAGCAGGCATTCCAGCACCTCCCAAGGAGACTAATGGAAATGCTGTTTCGACACTGCTGACCATATGGCCCGGGTAATTAATGGCATAGATTACATTTTGGCTTTTGCCCAAATTTCCTCCAGTCAGTTATGTGTTGACCCAAATCAGAACAAACAATTACTCACCCTAACATTCCAAAAACTGACTTCTTTTCTCTTTTTTTCCTTTGTAATCAGTTATGTATTCTTTTGATTTTATCTGTAGTATACAGTATATATATAGCATAGGTTAGAAATTTGTATTGTTAACCATTTTAGATCCAACCAGATTCAACCAGTCTCGAACACAATCTTTGACTTTCCATGCATCTCCAGTCGTGAATAACAAAAATGCAGCACAGTACTTGATTAGGGCTGCATATTAAAATTCTTCTTCTTTTTTTTTTTTTCTAGTCACAAAGCAATTTATACACATGAAAGCGCAAAACCAATCATAGCCATGAAACAATCTCTATTTATCTCCTTTTTTTTTTGTTGTTTATATTTCATGCAGAACTATTAACATTTGCTTAAATTGATTGTATTCCTGCTGACATGGTAATGAGCTCTAGCCATCGTTTTCCTATTCCTCAGAGTGATGCTACTGACATCACCAAAGCACAACTTGCATATTAAGCATGCACGGATATGTGTATATCAAAGGCTTCTGGTCAGAGATGGACCTGTGGATTTGTCACGTTTACCCCCTGGAGACACATTTCAACACAAACATGCTGGAAATAGAGACATCTATTAAACCTCGTCTTAACGATATGCGCCAGATTGCGGCAGAGGACACAAAAAGGTTATGTGAATTAAAGTGTGCTCTTAGTCACAGTATAATGTCTTGCCTGATAAATTTGAGTCAAAGTACAATACGACACATCACACTCCCTAGTGTTGAATTAACATCAACAAGTAAATAAACACTTTAACGGTTAATTTAACACTCGGGATTATGCTCCGTACACACAGCTGTCCATAGGAGTAGACACTGATGATGCGAGTTTGATGCAAGTTTGTTTTTACTGTTGCTTTTAGCAGAAATATCTTTTACAAGACTTCAAGGGAACGAAAGACTTCAAGGAGAGTCTGTTTACCTTGCATCATCATGTAGTGCAATTATAAGGAATTTGTTGTGTTAAGACTTTCTTGCCTCTCGTTTCCTAAGGGTAAAATGAAACTTTGACTTTGTGGGAAGACACTCATGTCTGACAGCTGGACAGATGGCGTCTGAAAGGACAACAAAATTTGTATTTCAGAGCCCAGTGTTGAATGAATTTCATTGATGTGCCCATAGCTTCACAAGAAAATCACACATTATATACTCAGCAATAAAAGAAACGTCCCCTTTTCTGTATTTTAAAGATAATTTGGTAAAATCCAAATAAGCTTTGCAGATCTTTATCGGAAAGGGTTTAAACGATGTTTTTTATGCTTGTTCAATGAACTATAAACAATTATTGCACATGCAGCTGTGGAACAGTCCTTCAGAATCGAACAGTTTACAGGCGCTAGGCGATTAAGGTCACAGTTACAATAACTTAGGACATTAAAGAGACTTTTCTACTAACTCTGAAAAACACCAGAAGAAAGATGTCTAGGGTTCCTGCTGACCTGCGTGAACATGCCATTGACCTGCTGCAGGGAGACATGAGGACTGCAGATGTGTCCAGAGCAATAAACTGCAACGTCTGTAATGTAAGACGCCTAAGACAGGGAGACAGAAAGGACAGCTGATCGTCCTCGCAGTGGAAAATTACATGTAACCGTGTGTCCCCCCAGACATGATGAGAACTTGCAAATGCCTTGGTGGAAGAGTGGAGAAACATCTCACAGCAAGAACCGACCAATCTGGTGCAGTCCATGAGGATGAGATTTACTATAGTACTTAAAGCAGCCGGAGAACACAAGATACTGACTGTTACTTTTAATACTGACCCCCCTCCCCCCTTTTCAGAGACTCATTATTCCATTTCTGCTGGTCAAATGTCTCTGATGTTGAATGTTTTTTATGCTAATACAAATATTTACGCGTGTTAAGAAATTTCCTGGAAATAAAAGCAGTCGTTTCTGAGTATATAACGTAACATAGAGTAGAACTTATAGTGCTATAACACAACATTTTGTCCACATAGATCTGTCACTTGACGTCTGCCTGCCATCAAAATTGACAAAATCTGTTTGTCTTTATGACGACAGACCCTTTTAAAAATAAGTCATAATGTTCATGTAGGTTTAGGCCTGTTGTCATGTATCTCACTGATGTTAAATACAAGTCTTCGCCAAACTTTACAATAGCTGTTAGCAGTTCTGAGAAGTAGTTAGCTACAATTAGTGACCCAACTAGGTTAACTACATTTGTAGCACCTGTGGGAGTAGCTGAGCAATTTCACAAATAATCTACTGTAGCTTTTCCAGTAATGAACGACTTTTCCAGCAAGTACCATAAGCCTACACGACTACTTTTCTCTTTTTACATAACCGGTCCAATGTTATTTTTGAATCAGACAAATTGCAGTGTCCAAACTATTGTATCCATCAGTAAACAGATTCAGTACTTGTAGTTATTGTAGAATGTGTGCAGGTGCATGCACAGATCTGTTTGGAGAATAAAAGCATCAGGTTACACCTACAGCAATTCTACTAGTGATGAAAACATGACTATTGAACAACTATGGCCATATTTATCAATGTTTTTGAAAGATTTATCCAGCCATCCATGTTCTATACCGCTTTTATCCTTTTCAGGGTCACAGGGAAACCTGGAGCCTATCCCAGGGAGCATCGGGCACAAGGCGGGGTACACCCTGGACTGGGTGCCAATCCATCGCAGGGCACAATCACATACACACTCACACACCCATTCATACACTACGGACACTTTAGACACACCAATCAGCCTACCATGCATGTCTTTGGACTGGGGGAGGAAACCGGAGTACCCGGAGGAAACCCCCACAGCACGGGGAGAACATGCAAACTCCGCACACACAGGGCCACGGTGGGAATCGAACCCCCGACCCTGGAGGTGTGAGGCGAACGTGCTAACCACTAAAATAGCTTCCCCAACACTAGTTATTAGGCAGTGTTGAAGGAAATAAAACTTTCCCCAGTTTTTCACACATAGGAAGGACTCTTAACATATCATAATCACACAACTGTAATGTGTGAAATAGTTCTGTGCTTCCCGATATGGCATCATTAATTGTGAATTTATACCAAGCAGAATCTATTAGTAATGATGTTATGACATATCCTTTTAACAGACAAAGACTATAAAGACCCGTCCAAGAACACACGATATAACACGGGTGGCTGTGGCTCAGGTGGTAGAGCGGGTTATCCACTAATCATAGGGTTGGTGGTTTGATTCCCGGCCCGCGTGTCTCCACATGCCGACGCGTCCTTGGGCAAGACACTGAACCCTGAGTTGCTCTTGATGGCAAGTTAGCGCCTTGCATGGCAGCTCTGCTACCATTGGTGTGTGAATGGGTGAATGAGACACAGTGTAAAGTGCTTTGGATAAAAGTGCAACATAAGTGTGCCATTTACCATATAAAGGCTCAGCTAAATTCAGAAGGAGAATGAAATCAGATCTACGATATGATTAATAGCGAAACTGAATCATGAAGAATCAGACAGCAGGCCTAAATCTTAATTCAGTAGGTAAGAGTGTAGCTGGGGGAATTTTTCAAGCAGCTGCTCAGTCCCCTTTGAAGAGTCTTAATTTTTCTCATTGATGAGTTGCATGGCAACTTCATCAGGCTCTGTTGATTGGCCATGTGCTGTTTCATAATAGAGTGACAATGTGAGTGTGTTTAGCATTGAGTTTTGTTTGCTACATCTGAGATTCATTTACCAAACACACCGCACAGTGCATTCATAAAAAGCCTTCGGAATTCAAGGACAGATGGGGGAAGAAGCCACAGCGTCTCACCTGACGTATCTTTCCACGTGTTTGGCTCATTCAGATGCATACAGCCATCACACTGCTACTATTGTGTTTTATGTCCCATGGTGGATCATCCTTGCAAGGGCTACAGGGCTGGAGATTTCATTTTTCAAAGGAGCAAAAAGGTCACTGTTTAGAGCAAAAGCAAGGCAGTGGAGATACTTAAACCCAATCATGTTCTGATAAGAGCCTTTTTTTCCACTTCTCTGGCATGGCACTTCCTAGAGTATGGCAACATGATAACAATGAAACGTGACAGCAAGCTGCTATGGTGCCATTTCAAACATAGCTCACAATCAGGAGTGTAATAATACAGACAAGACAGAAAAGACAAGTATGGCAGAGGTGGAAGATTTAGTGTGCTCTTGGGAGAGCTGCTTAGGCAGGCATATTTTTGCACCTGTCCTGTTAATATTAAATAATAATAATAAAAAAAAAGCACTCTTTTCTTTTTTTTTTTTTTAAAAATGTGTCAGCACTTACATAGAGAAACCTGTCTCCTGAAAAGCTAGAAAAGTTACTGTTGAACAGCTTAGCATGAAGCTTGATCCAGAAGATCCTAATGTACTAAATATCACCTTGTCAGGCTTTGAGAAGTGTACAGCTGTATATCCTTAAGCAGCCTTACTCACGTTAAATAATGAGTCCGGTGTATATCAAGCACAAGAAATTGGTAATATAAGCGATTGGAATGTAGTAGAAGGGAGATATAGGAAACCAAATTGAGAATGGCAATATATACGTACAGTGGGGGAAATAAGTATTGAACGCGTCAGCATTTGTTTCAGTAAATATATTTCCAATGAGGTTATTCTCATGAAATTTTCACCAGACATCAGTATTAACTCAAGAAATCTGCAAATACAAAGGATTCACAACATTAAAGTCCATAAATTAAGTTATGTGTAATAAAGTGGAATGGCACGGGAAAAAAGTATTGAACACGCTAAGAAAAAGCAGTTCTCCAAAGCAAGGTAAGGCAAGGAACCAGCTACAACTCATTTGGACACGCCTATGAAATACTGCGAGAGTGTAGTCTGGTCAGACGAGAGAAAAATGGGACTTTTTGGCGGTCATACTACACACCATGCTTGGAGAAGAAATGGCACTGCACATCACCCTAAAAACACTACACCAACAGTGAAGTGTGGAGGTGGAAGGATCATGGTGTGGGGCTGTTTTTCATCGCATGGTACTGGCAGACTTCATATAATTGAAAGAACGATGAATGGAGCCCTTTACCGGGAGATTCTTGAGAAGAATCTGCTGCCATCCACCAGGACGATGAAGATGAGACGTGGGTGGAGCTTCCAGCATCCAAATCATACAGCAAAGGAAACTCTCAATTGCTTTCAGAGAAAAAAAATCAAAGTGTTAGAATGACCCAATCAATCACCTGACTCGAATCCAATTGAACAAGATTTAAAGACGATATGTTTAGAAGAAGGTCAAAATCACACCTGAATACTGCGGCCCGTTCATTTCTTCATACAGGAAGCGTCTTGAAGCCGTCATTACAGACAGAGGCTTCTCCACTAAGTATTAAATACATTTCAGTTAGCGTGTTCAATACTTTTTTCTCGTGCCGTTCCTCTTTATTACACATAACTTTATTTATGGACGTTAATGTTGTGAATTCTTTTTGTTTATGGACTCATTAGTCCATTTCTGTTCCTCAAATCTCTGTGAAACTTGTTCAGTTTATGTCTCAGTTGTTGAATGTTTTTATGTTAATACAAATACAAATTTGCTCAAATTAAAAGCAGTTGAATGTGAGAGGATGTTTCTTTTTTTTGCTGAGTTATACATACATACACAGACTAAAGACGCCAAGATTCATATTTATTGATTTTTATTTACGGGGTAATTTAGCAACGACATAATTACTGTATTGCCGCACTTAATGCCGTATAGTATCAGGAGATTAGGATGAAAGGGGTGTCAGTGTTGTACTACTCTTTTTTAGAGATTCGCAAGTAGTTTTTACATAACAGTTGTTTAAATGTAAATGATGCATGTATCAGTAGTCTGTGCATATGCCATAAATCGTCAGGACTTTTTGGGATTAAATTTTATGGCATTTGGCAGACGCCATTATCCAGAGCGACTTACATTTATCTCATTTATACGTTTGAGCAGTTGAGGGTTAAGGGCCTTGCTGAGGGGCCCAACAGTGGCAGCTTGGTGGTGCTTAAACTCATGACCTTCTGATCAATCGCCCAAAGTCTTAACCACTGCACTACCACTGCCTCTTAAATATGAGCCCTACCACTCTGACCCAGGAAACGCTGGAAAACACTGAAAAAAAACCACACACACAGAAATGAATGTGGTCTTTCTTTGTCCCGCGAGCTTCATATCTGACCACTCTCTCATTCCCACAAGCTTCATATCTGACCACTTATTTGCAAGAACATAAATACGTTATGATTGCGTAATTTTGTGCTGCATCGCTAGTCCCTTTTGAAACACCTCTAGTCTGGACCAGATGCCCTGTGAACCTTTCTGACAAAAGGTTAAATTTACAAAAGATAAAGCTCACATTTAACTTTATCCGTTCAACGTGAATAAACTAGTCCTATTCGTTTATATCTGTAATGCCTATGTAGACTGTAGTCAGCAGAGTTTGCGCTAACAAACATGCAAATGAGTACACACACGAGCATCTGTATGAAGAGTATATTCGTACTTGTCTCAGTTTACACCACACACAATTACTACAAACTGTGCTTGCAAACTGCAATTATCATTAGTTTCCTTCTATTCAAAGAGTTTAATTAAAATAATTATCTTTCTCAATAGCTTGACATGACCGACTTTTATGAGGCAACACTCGTGCAATAAGCAGGAGCTTTTTACTCAGAAAAAAAAAAAAAAAATTGAATTAACAAACTATTATGATTACGGTCCTTTCTAAAACATTCAGTCTACACATACAGTGCATTCAGAAAAAATTCAGACCCCTTCATTTATAAAAAATAAAAGTACTTTAAATGATTTTTTTTTGGTTCACGTCAATCTACACTCTATACCATATAATGACAAGGCAAAAAAACAGATTTGCGCTAACTCTTTTATTAAAAAGAAATAATTGAAATATCACATAAGCATTCAGCAATCATCCTTTGGTATACAGAGGTGGGTAGAGTAGGCAAAAAACTACTACTAAAAATAATTACTCAAGTAACAGTAAAAGTAATAATGTTAATCATTACTTGAGTAAGAGTAATAAATTATCCAATGAGGCGATTACTCAAGTAGCAAGTTATTTCCGATCTGATTAAAATGAAGGGAAAATCCTGAATCTCAGACTACATGGAGAATTGTAAATCACACCTCACCTTGAAAGTCTGTCTGTTCTGTTTATATGATATAAAACTAGGGTTTAAGATGAAACAGCATATCCCGGTCCTGTGATGGGTACAATAACACAGAACCTGCCATTTTCAACACAAAATCTCACACACACCCCAAAAAACAAACATTTTCCCCAACAGTCTTTATTTTCCCAACATGTTAACAACACAAACTTGTCAGCATCTGCAATTAAAAAGACAACAGAGAACAAAAGAACAGACTATGGATGAGAACAGAAGAGAAAGTGTGTGTAGAAAGAGAGTGAGTGTTTTTGTGTGTTAGTGTGTGTGTGTGTGTGTGTGTGTGTGTGTGTGGAAGGGTGTCCTGCCTCCATCGACAAGCTCTCTTCTTCTCCATCTTTGGCCATTATCTTCCAGGCCACCTTCTTGCATTGCTCCATGATCCAGTTCTGATGCTCACATGCCCACTGTAGATACTTTCGGTGGTGGACAGGGGTCAGCATGGGCATTCTGACTGGTCTGTGGCTATGCAGCCCCATACACAGCAAACCGCAATGCACTGTGTTCTGACACCGTTCTATCATAGCTAGCATTAACCTTTTCTGCAATTTGTGCTACAGTAGCTCTTCATCAATGAGCCTTGGGCTCCCATGACCCTGCTGTCCTTCTTTAGACCATGTTTAGTAGGTACGAACCACTACCATACCAGGAACACTCAACTAGACCCGCCATTTTGGAAATGCTCTGACCCAGTCATCTGTTGCAAAGTTGCTCAGATCCTTATGTTTGCGCATTTTTCCTGCTTCCAACACATCAACTTCGAGAACTGACTGTTCACTTCCTGCCTAATATATCCCACCCCTTGACAGGTGCTATTGTAACAAGATAAGCAATGCAATTCAATTTAACTGTCAGTGGTTTTAATGTTAAGGCTGCAATGTTATCACAAATCTGTTGTTGTTTTTTCGTCATTATGGAGTATGGCGTGTAGAGCGATGTGGAAAAAAGCATTTTAGCATAAAGCTAAATGTGGAAAAAATGAAGGGGTGTGAATACTTTCTGAATGTACCATTTTTTAGCTCCTGGAGTGTGAGAGGCTGCACCTAGAAAGTTAAGCAGTGCGACGTTCAAATGTTTAGTTTCCTTTTGTTTTAAGAAAAAACGTCAGTGCATGGAATAAAATAAAAGACTAGCACAATCTACAGTGCTTCAACCTTTAAATATTCTCAGCGTTTTCACAGGAAGACCTACTTTTGTACTATCAAAGATGACTCTGCAATAATACATAAGAATGAGTCCTTATCTAATTTCCCTTTTTCCTCTACCTTTTTTTTTCCGCAGACAATTTGCATTTTAATTTGATGCTTCAACCTATACTTAACAGAATTAAATAGCGAGAATTCTTGATATGATTCCCTGACCTACTGCAAGCCCTGAAAGAGCGCAAAAACCAAAACCTTTTTTGCTTACCTGCAAAAAAAAAAAAAGGAGAAAGAAAATATATTTCCTAGTTACAAATAAGAATAAAGGTAAACATTTGTTTCATAAAACACCACATCATAGCTGGGCTTTTTTGGAAAACATGAAAGAAGTAAAAAGATTAGCCTTGGGAAACATTAATTAATGGAGAGTAGCTTTTTATTCATATAAAAAGCTTTTACAATCTCTGTTTCCTTCCCCATTGAACATGGCTGGCATATAAATAAAGGACTTTTCCCTTATTTTTCTCAGATTGTGGATTGTTTTGCTTTAGTAACTGCAGGGCATATAACTATGAAATTGGAAATGGCCTTCCCAAGCATTTGCTTGTTTACAGCTTCTTTGAATTCTGCATTTAGGTCAATATTGGGTTATGCTGCAAGGGAAATAGCTTGTGCAGAAGTGGTGCTACGAACCATGAAGAGTCTAGCTGTCCCACTGAGAAGAAAGAAGATGAAGTTTGGCATTTGATATTTAGATATGAGAAAGATGGTCTGCAAACAATGTATAGCCATTGACATGCAAATTTGTTAATGCATGGCAGTATAATGAATATTCCCTTTCAAAGGGAACTCAACGTTGCATGAGCTTCATGCTGTGGGAAGCGCCCTCGCGTGTGACCGGTGACTGAAGTCTGTGTAAAATCACGCCTATTTATAGGCCTGCCATGGTCAGGTGATGTGGCATTATGCACGTCGTGTGACGTGCAGCTCTATCTCTTGCTCTTTTGTCCAGATTCGACTCTGCGGTTTTGGGTTTTGGAGCTCGTGGAGCGACTCCTCCTCCCGGTATGGAGAGTGAACCCACCCTCTCTGAATCCGAGGAGCCCAGAGGGGGGAGCCAGTGCATCATTTTACGGGAGTGGAGCATTCTGCAGTAGCCCTAGAGGCGGCTGACTGCACTCACTGTAAAAAAAAAAAAAAAAAAAAATCCTGGTGGTTATTTTGCTATACCGAAGGCGGAGGAACCAATTGCAAGCTACCTCTTTACATCGGCGGCAGCAAAATCAGGGGGGCCGGCTTTGCCATCCAAGACCACCTCGGCGTTGGTGCAGCTGGTATTGCTTGTGGGTCTCTGTATACAATGGCAGTGTTGCAGGTGTACCTGCAACACTGACAAGAGGTCGTTAGGGCAGTTAGCCCCCTGTATTACTGTAGGGTCATGTCAATGTCATCCCAAGTTTTCAGTTTTCTCTGTTCAGGGCACAGGGCAACAAAAATCTGATGTTATCCCTCCAACAAAATGTGGAAAGTTAATGTCACTGAGGACTCCTACTGCCAAATGAAAACGCCAGTTCCACTTTTGACTCATCAGTCCACAGAACGTTCTCCCAAAAGGTTTGAGGATCATCAAGGTGTGTTTTTTCAAAATTCAGATGAGCCTTAATGTTCTTCTGGATTAGCAGCGGTCTTCACCTCACCACTCTTCCATGGATGCCATTTTTGCCCAGTGTCTTTCTCATAGTGGAGTCATGAACAGTGACCTTTATTGATGCAAGAGAGGCCTGTAGTTCCTTTGATGTTGTCCTCGGCTCTTTTGTGACTTGCTGGATGAGTAGTCGCTGTGCTCTTGGAGGAATTCTGGCAAGGTTCACTAGTGTGCCATTTGGAGATAATGGCTCTTAATGTGGTCCTTTGGAGTCCCAGAGCCTTTGAAATAGCTTTGTAACCCTTTCCAGACTGATGTATTTCAATCACCTTTTTCATCATCATTTCTTGAATTTCTTCAAGAAATGTGTTACTGAGTAAGACTTTTTAACCAACCTCATGCTGTTGAAAAAGTTCTATTTAAGTGTTGATTTGATTGAACAGGGTTTGCAATAATCAGTCCTGGTTGTGTTTAGTCCATCTGAACCCCATTACCCCCATTACTCACATAATCACATGGCAATTGTATATACCATTGAGGGTTAAGCATATTACTTTAATATAATGCTGATTCCGGTAACTTGCAAAGAAATCAGAGAAAACAGGAGAAAACAGTGACAGATAAAATGCACTGGGCCCAATTATTATTGATCAGTTTTGGGTACTCCCACTCACTGAGGCCACAGTCGTAATAATCTTCATTCAAGTGGTTTGCAGTAGGCTTCCCTTGTCTTTTTTTTCTGTTGGGCTTATATCCATTATCCTCTTTCCATGCACCATTTTTCTCCCCACTGTTTCCTTTCAGGAGACAGAAAGTACAGAGCACATGCAACCATTATCTGCCCCCAGTCCCAGGCCAGGCTTCCTATTTTATTCAACAGGGAAAAGAAAAGATAAAGACCAGAAGAGACTACTGCAGGGTGATGAATGAAGGCACACCATAGAGAGAAATCAAAACTTAACAGAATCACATATTTTGTCTATGCCTGACTGAGAGTTCTCTCCAGATGGAGTCATGCTACATTACCTGGGATCTACACAATTTTAGTGGCTGGCTGCACTGGGCTTATGTACACAAAAACTGAAATCTAATACAAACATGCACATCAGACTGAAAATCAAGCTTTTCTTTATAAAGGGTTTTCTTCTGCCATAATATTTTATGCTACTGTATTTCTTGCATTTGATTCTGATCGCATTTTTTGAAAACATTTGGTTATTCATATTAAATGTATTAATCTGTATATTAATTGCATTTGTTTATTTTCTTTTATAAAAGAATAATGCAATTCAGCTGTGCAGAAAATGATGGCAGTTGTGCTATTTTAAAAGCCATTTTCCTGCCCTGTTCTAACACAAATTTCATATGAATATTAATTACGGAGAGACATTTCACAAATGCCAAGCCTTTCACTCTCCCTAACCTTAACTTCTGGCTTACTTTTTTATGTGAGATGGCTCATGCTAATTCGTTAAGCTTGTAATGGATAGGGTGTGCAGATTTATGGCATTTAGCAACTTATACAGTAAAACAATTAATTTTGTAGTGTAATTTTCACAAGGATGTTTGCAGCCATGTTCAAGGTTTGCAGTGACATTTGGAATCTGGGCCAAACCAATGCTGCATTTCAAGAGACCTGAGTGACATCAGATTGTGTACAGAAATCACTAGAAAATCACATTTAACATACCATGCCATGCTAACATTTTGATAGAGAAATTATTTTTTGATTACATAAAACATTCGATCTCTTGTCTTGTGCATGTACTTGTTTCGTAATACAGAGAAATACAGCACATTTCCATTTTGAGTTATCTGCTGGTGCGGGTTGTGATGCTGCGATACCGTCTACCAGATGGTAACAATGAGAACAGTGAATGACTTGGATGGCTGGAGTCTTTAATGATCCCCCGAGCTTTCCTCATACACTGCCTGATGTAGATGTCCTGGAGGGAGGGAAGCTCACCTCCAACTATGTGCTGAGATGTATGTACTACTCTCTGCAACACATTTCAATTGAGGGCAGTACTGTTCCGCGATGCTCTCCACGGTACATGTGTAAGAATGATCTGAGGATGCTGGAGCTCATCCCAAACTTCTTCAGATGTCTCAGAAAGAACAGCCGCTGGTGAGCTTTCTTTACTACGGCCTCTGTACGGACGGACCATGTTAAGTCACCGGAGATGTGGACCCTGAGAAACTTGAAGTTGCTGACCCCTCCTACTGGTGCTTTTTCGATTATGATGGGGATGTGATTTCTGTCCTGTCTCCTAAAGTCCACCACGAGCTCCTTGGTGTTGTTGACGTTTAGAGAGAGGCTCTTCTCTGGGCACCAGTATGTTAGAGAAGTGTACCTCTTGTCTGTAGGGCGTTTCGTCATCTTTTCGCTTCAGAGGTCATGGCCGAGCGGTGCAAACAAAGGGTTCCAATGATGTCCCAGTAAACAGGTAGCGATTTAGGAACCAGTACCTATAAGTGAATGCCTCTCATAGACAATGAGACAGACAATGTCCAGAACAAAAAAACATGAGAATAAGTGACAAAATGAACAAAAAACCTCAGTGTTTGGTCGGAGCTCGCAACAACATCCAAGATGCTCAGCGCCATCTTGGATCTTCCCTGTCGTTTTGCTATCTGTTATTAAACTTAAAATCAGATCTGCACTTATTTAAAACAAGATTTTTGCAATATAAGTTGTACAAGAGGATCTCACACAAATTACACTTAATTTGTCATTCTTCAGCTGATGGTGATCATGGTAACAGCCTCATCTCATCTCAGGCACTTCAGATAGATGCTACAAGAAAGGTTAACCTCGCAGATTAATTTTCGACAACGCTACAAGCCAGCCTAGCTCTGGTCCGTATCATGCTTATGATAGTGATGAGCTGTTTATGTTCTTATGGATTCAAATGAATATATTCAACAATGTGATATCAGACCATGGGTCATTGCTGGACAATCAGTATTACGGTGCTTTACTGCTCATGGTAATGATCAGTGTTGCGTCCTGCCAAGTGTAGCGCTTTGTGCTAAGATAAAAAACTCAATTTTGGTCTCATCAGGACAGAGAGACTTTTCCCCAAATGTTTACTGAGTCTCAAGTGCAGGATTTCATATGGCTTTTCTCCCCGGTAATAGCTTTCTTCTAGTTACTCTTACATGAAGCTTTATTGAGTGTCTGGGCTACGGCTGAAGTATGAACAGTTTCTCTCATCTGAGCTGATGATCTCTCCAGCTCCTTCAGTTGCTTCTTTTGGATGCTTCTCCTACTAATACCCTCATCACCAAGTCACTGACTTTTGGTGGACAACATCCTCTAGGCAGAGTTGTAGTTGTGCAATAGTCTTTCCATTTTTTAAATAGCGGCTGTAATCGTGCTCTGCGGGATATTTAAATCGATATCTGATCATTTTCCTTAACTTTCTCACAGACCTGTTTTGATAGCTTTGTGTTCTTCATGATCAAGTTTGTTTAGGTATGTTCTCTAACAAACTCTGGGTCATTCCAGGAACAGGTGTATTTGTATTACGTATCATATAACACTTTAATTGCGCATAGGTGGACTCCATTCAAATGAATTATTTGACTTACGCCGGTTGCAACACAACTAATTTAGGGATTTTACAGCAACAGCGGTGAATACTTACGCAATCACAATATTTACATTTTTAATTAATTTCGCAAGCTGTAAATTGATTACGGGCCATTTTGTGTAAACAAATCATACGACCTTGGAATCTCCTACTGTATATGTATATGAGTAAATAAGGCTCCACCTCATTAGTATTGATTAACAAGTGCTGGCCATATTGTTTATAAATGTGACGGTGTTTTGGATAATTATTGAGTTTGACACCAAATTTGTGAAGATAGGCCAAAAGTCCTAGGACTGGTTTGTAAAAGTATGCAAATTAGAAAAATATATATATAAGTGAGCTGAGCTAAATGTGTTTTTTGTTTGGGAGAACCCAAGGACTCATGAGATATGGACCCAAAAAATAAACACTTGTGCTCTAGCGCCCCCATTCGATCTGGCTCATCTTGCTTGGCTGAGAAGCAGGAAGGACTTTTTCATGTCTCTATGACTTATTATTTGGTCTAGACAATTCCTTTTAAGGCAGAAAATAATAATAAGAGGGAAGAAAAATTCCTAACAGTTACAACTGGGTTCCAGCAATTGTACCCCTAATAACAACTTTCCTGATGTCTTGAATGATGTAAAATGTTTATAATGTTAAAAAAGCTCTGTTGTTAATGAGCATTTCAAATTCCCTGTCAGATTTAGAAGAAAAAAAAAATGTTTTGACAGTCCTTTTCAAATGCCTATCCACATGCTAGGGGTTTGTAGAAACAAAACATTTGTGAATGGCAGTCTGGTATTTCGTGACTCTATGATTCTCTTTTCGAACTCTGCAAAACTCCGACTCCTAAGCTTCTGCTCATTCAAAAGCTGTCATTCACATGCAAGAAAACACAACTGAATGTTTGCTCTAGTTTTTAATCCTGACAAGACAAACCTACGTGTCTACTGAATGTTCACTTTCCATTCCAATGACTATAGAAATCCTACATCATGGTTTCATCCAGCATTATGCCTGCAGAGAGTGAAGTAGCTATAAAAGATTAGTCACTGACAAGGAGCTGCGTAGCTGCCAAGCCACTGGCCCCAAGAGGAAGATCTAAGAGCCCCGATGCAAATCAGGTTTGTTCTGAATATTTTGAGTGTGCTGCAGTATATAGTAGCATGCATGCTGTGAATCAAATGAAACATCTGTGCTGTATGAGAGGGTGGGCCAGTTGATAAAGATTGAGAAATTCTTGTTAGTTGCTTAAGTAATGCTGAAAAGAAGACTGGTTTGTTTTTTGAACAGTACTTCGAAATAATTAGACATAATATTACTTCTAGTTTCTACTAGAGTTAATGTCTCTCTCTACATATAATAACAGTTAGTAATTCTACTTAGCCAATAATCTATTCATCTCTGTTAACAATGGATGTCCCTTTTCATTTTGTGCCTCTTCAATTGTGCGAATAGAATATACTGGATGCAAGATGTTGTGTGCTTGATGCTATGAAAGATTCCACAAATACCATTTTTAATATTACCTTTATGCGTTTGTTTACTCGCAGTGCAATAGTTGTGAACGAAATGGCACGCACTTGAGGGTTTAATTCACAGCAAAAATAGATTGAGAGAGGGCAGAAGAGATCTATAATTGGAATCTGTTGACTCCAGACACAAATCTTTGCTATAGCGCTCAGCAGCACTACTTGCCTTGGCTAATGGGAAAATATCTGCAAGGACACATTCGCTCAGTAAATATCTTTCAATGCCTTTCATGCCACATTATTGACAACGTCAGCGATGCTCTTAAGTCTTCACAAGATTGGTCATATTCCGGTGATGATTACTAATATTAAAATGACATTAGGGAAAATGTTATATTAAAGTTTAATGTACAGGAATAAAATGGTTTTCAGTGTAACATTTTTGAAATGTGCTGTAATGGATGCTGGTTTCTAATGGTTCTTATGAAAGATTAGATAATTTCAATCCTCACCTATAATCCTATAATCAAAATTAGGTAATGAAACATGAGGAAAGAAAAAAAAAAAAACACTTGAACGGTTCATTTTAGAACATCAGTTAGTTTCGGTCCACCAAACTGATTGGTCGAGTGGAGTTCCAAGAGTGACTATATTTCCTGTAACCACACTGGATGTATATCACTCAGCTCGTCTTTGATCGCCACCTAAATCTCCACTTTCCACCATGGCACTTGGCCTTCGGGCTTGTGCCTCGTGTGATATTGCTTAAATATAAACTCCTCTCAGTGCGCAGTTGATTCCAGTAAACCAGTCTTCAACTAAGTCCAGATCTATAAAGATGCTGTATACTTGATACAAATTAAAAAAGAGTGCGAGTACATCAGTGATGATTATATGGGCAAACAAACTACTTTGCTTCAGATTTTAATAAAAGTAATTTGTAATATGTGTTGCTTTCTATTCAAGTGTTTTGGCTGTATTTCTATTCACTTCCTAGATTGTGTTGTTCTGCACAATTTGGTAACTTGTTGCTTGAAAGAGAATCTTATCTAAGGTTTATTTAAAATATTTACAACCCCACAAATATGTAGAGTCATATAAGACTCCCATTAATACAGGACACTGGGAAGCTTATGTTAAGACCAGGGTCGAGGTGTAGCTTAAGTAATTTGACTGAAACCAAAATATTCGCTCCTTAGGTTTTTCTATTCGATTAAAGAAGCATGAAACTTCAGGGTTCAGCCAGGCTGACATCATAAACAAAAGAAAATAATAATAATAACTCACAACTAACTTTATTAATGATCCAAAAAAAAAAAGAAAAAAAAGACAAAGTCTTACCTAACTCCCTCGCTGACCACATACACAGGAGAAAAGGTAAAGATTTAAAAAACTTGTTTACGTAACTAGAACGATGATTATCACACACGAGGAGAACTAATCATATGATCAAAACAAACTTGCACACCCACACAACTTAACGCCAATCACATCAATCCCGCTTAGCCAGTTAACATCTTTTTTTTTTACAACAAAAAATCAACCCCGCTTTCGGAGTAAATTCTCATCCCTCTCTTAATCCAACGTCGACGTCCTTTTTAAAGCTTCCCTTCCAGACCACACCCAATCAACAGCTCCAGTGTGGGCGTGCCAGAGTAGAATCAATCTGCCAGAGATAGAGAGAGAAAGAGAGAGAAAGAGAGAGAGAAAAGACGGGGGAGAGAGAGAGAAAACACACAGAGCAGAGCACAAAAATCCTCCTCCCGATGTAACACTTAACATTCCTCACCACAAACCAATAAGACAGCCACAGCAACTGAAATGAATAGTTCCAGAAATTCAAATTCTCTATAAAGCTAAACAATACTGCTACCTGATATGACATCTTTTCCCCTTAAGGCCTGCGTGGATACAGACTGCTCTTGGTGGAATGCAAATGCAATAGTGAGATGTGAGGAAATGAACGCAGAGTTTATCATACATCATCAGCCTGCTAACAGAAACCACCACTGACATTTGTATGGACCAGAGGAGTGGTGGAGGAAAAAAAAAAAAATGACAAAAGAATGGAGAAGTCAGTGGTGAGTGAACAGCCTGGCAATCTGTCAGGATCTGAAGCCTTTTTGGGAGATCAGACCGATTCGTCTTGTTTAATACGCTGCAGCTGATGGGAGAGAATGAGGAAATGGATAGGGGTAAAAAGGAGGAGGAGGAGGAGGAGGACTAGAGTGGGGAGATGGAGCTGGAAGAACGCCATAGGGGTCAGTGAGGACTCCTGATGGGAGTAATGAGGTTCATATACCATCCCACACGTTCCTCCCAAAGAGAGGAGCTTAACTGTCTCTCATTGCTAGTACTGATAGATCGTATGCTGCCTGGATCGACCACAGACTCGCCCCTCTAATGCTGATGTACCTGATTCAGAGTTTATGTAATGTCATGCCTTTAAGTCTTAGATGCAGGAACAAGAACTTCACAGTTTTCCAAACGAGAGGACGAAAGGACTGAAAGGATTACAGTACTTAGCGAAGTAGGTTTTTATTGTCAAGACCTGTATGCAGTGGGGTTAAAAATTTAATTGTAATTTCTGGACCATGGGCAAGCACATGGTTTCTGTACTAAAGCAAATCAGAAAATGAGACATTATTGAAAATACCCAGACTAACTGGTATGGATGTTTATCATGAAAAAGTAAAGAACTTGAACAAAGACAAGCACTTTTGGCATAAAGGTAAGTGACAGCTGCACACCAGTTATTCATGCCTTATGAGGACATTGAGATGCTGCTGCTTATGTTCAAGGGGAAAAAAAATACACCGGTATCTGCTTGGCCTGCACTACGTGTCTGGTTTAACAATGGCAACATGAAAAGCAGTGCAATCAATATTTCTTCCACTAATTGAAGGGCTTTTTATCTGAACCAGTCTCCGTGGGCCCTGGTGTGGAAGAAGAGATGGTTGAGGGGGAGATTGCTTCGAACAGCTGCTCCATATTCACTCTGCTAGCGTACTCTTGTTCTCTTTAGAAAGTTCTGGCAGCTTCAGGAACGTGGCCACGCTCCCTTATCAGTATGGGATGGGAAATGCATTAAATGCATGAAATGGTCTATAGGTAAATAGATAGACATTTCTCACTGTTTAAAATGTTCACACTGTTGACAATGTTTGCATTGCACTGCCACTTTAATTCCACAGAAATCTGCTGCTTGTATCTACAATGTTTATACCTACTGCAGTACCACATCACACTCTTACACTGTATTAGTTTCTATATTATATGTTACTGTATATATATATATATATATATATATATATATATATATATATATATATATATATATATATATATATATATATATATATATATATATATATACAGTAATGTTAAAAAAATAATAATAAGTACACCCCAAGTGGAAATTTGGACATATTTGGACAAGCAATCATTTGATCATCTTTGAAACAGTGCATTTTAATAAAGTTTATATATTTGAACAAACCCAAAAGGCTTTTCAATCATTTATTCAACAGAAATATCAATAGATGTAATACTTTTTCCAACAGAAGAATAAGTACACCCTTGGGCTCATAAGCTAGTATTAGCAGAAATAACTTCTTGTAGATGTTTTTATAATTGTCCACCAGGCTTGCTGGAATTTTTGACCACTCTTCCATGCAAGATTTTTTCACTTACAAGATGTTTGAGAGTTTTCTTGCATGTTCTGCCTGTTTCAAATCCACCCACAACATTTCAGTGGGATTCAAATCCTGGCTCTGACTAGGCCATTCCATAACCCTCCATTTTTTCTTTTTGAGACATTCCTTGGTGGATGTGCTAGTGTGCTTAGTGTCCTGTTGAAAGGTCCACTTTCAGTTCAGCTTCAACTTTCGGACAGATGGCCTCACATAATCTTCAAGCACTCTTTGATATGATGCAGAATTCATAGTTGAATCAATGAATGCAAGCTGTCCAGTCCCGGAGGCAGTGAAGCAACCCCAAACCATAACATTTCCACCACCGTGCTTCACAGTTGGTATGAGGTGCTTCTCCTGAAAAGCTGTCTTTGGACTGTGGTAAACATGTCTGCTTTACTGTGGCTAAACAACTCTCTTTTATGTGTTTGTCCAGAGCACATTATTCGAACAGGCCTGGTCTTTGCCTATATGCTCATTGGTAAACTTTAGTCTTGCAAAGGCTTATTCCTGGCACATTTTCCTTGCAGGTCAAATTTGTGCAATCTCTTTGTCATCGTAGAAGCATGTACTTTTGACACCAATAGTTGCAAGACTTACTAACAGGGTCTGTGATGAAATTTTGGGGTTCCTGGCGACTTCTTTTTGCATCAGACAGTCTGCTCTTGGGCTGAATTTGCTGGGACGGCCAGTCCTGGACAAACTGGCAGTCGTTTAAAATCGGAGCCATTTGTAGATTTTTTTCCGTACAGTGGAATTATGTATCGGAGATCTTTTTAAATCCCCTGCCAGACTCATAGACATCCACAACCATTTTTTTCTGGAGGTCTTACAGAACTCTTGGCATGATGACACCAAACACCTAAATAGTAAAAGGAACACTTGACACTAGATGTGAGAGTAAAGGTGTGATAAATGAAGGGGCGTACTTATTTATTTATTTATTTATTTTTTACATGTGACTGAACTTTTTTTTTTTGTTCATTTAAATTGTGAAAATTACTACAAAATGGCAATTTTATGTGTCATTTGATAGTGTATCAAGGCACTGTTTCAAGAGGATCTTATGTTTGCTTGTCTAAATACATAAAAAAGCCAACAATTTCCATGGGAAAAAAACTTATTTTTTCACATGACTATATATATATATATATATATATATATATATATATATATATATATATATATATATATATATATATATATATATATATATATACTCATATGTATACTGTATAAATACGAAGAGTGTGATGTGGTAGTGCAATGGGTGTAAACATTATAGATACAAGCAGCAGACATGTGGAATTAAAGTGGCAGTATATATGGGTATGAATAGTGGTAGATAGATGGTGATAGATGGTGGTAGTTCAACTAATCAAGTTCATCTATTGTCCAATGAGCTTATCAAAAACTGGCTCAGTGTAAAATAGTGTCCCAGTACAGTGATGAGCTGTTGTATAGTGTGATCACTGTTGGTACAAACAACGTCCTGAACCTCTTCTTTCTACAGTGGAACTGTAGAAGTCTTCTATTAAAGGAGCTCTGTTGTTTAACCAGTAGATCATGGAGGTGATGCTGTTGGTTGTCTAAAATGGCTGTGAGTTTGTTGAGTGTCCTCTTTTCCACCATCACCTCAAAACTCTCCAGAGAACAGCCCAAGACACAGCCGACCTTCTTGATCTGTTTGTTGAGGGTTTTTTTTGCATCTCCATCTCTGATGCCTCCTCCCCAGAGAAGATTGCACTGGCTACCACAGACTAGTAGAAAATCTCTAACGTTGTGCTGCAAACATTAGTAAGTAGAGTCTGCTCATCCCTTTCCTGTACACAGCCTCTGGCAGTTGACCTTCCACTCCAGCTTGCTGTCGAGATGGATACCAAGGTATCAGTCGGTGTCAACTTGCTCAACATCCTGACCCATGATGGTAATGGGGCTGGTTGTAGTCCTCCTCATCCTGGAGTCCAGTACCATCTTCCTGGTCTTGGCCACATTGAGGAGCAGATGGTTCTTCCCACACCACTCCACGAAGTTGTTGACCAGGTCCCTGTAGTCCTCTTCTTGTACATCGCTGATGATCCCTTCCACAACAGAGTCATCAGAAAATTTCTGAAGGTGGCAGAAGTCTGAACTGCACTGAAAGTCTGTGGTGTACAGGGTGAAGAGGAAGGGAGAGAGCACAGTTCCCTGTGGTGCTCCAGTGCTGCTCAGTAGGTGCTCAGACAGGCCAGTTCCAGTTCCAGCTGCCCAACCTGGGGTCTATTGGACGGGTAGTCAGTGACCCAGGAGATCATGGACTGCATTCTTCTCTCTCAGCAGGGGAGGTTGGATGGTGTTAAATGCTCTCAAGAAATCAAAGAAAGTGATTCTCACTTTGGTGTCGTAGTCCTGATGGGGGTGGGCCTTTTGCATTAGCTATATGACTGCACTGTCCATGCCTACTTGTGGCTGGTAGATTAACTGCAGAGGATCCGGAAAAGAGCTGACATGAGGTCTCGGATGGAATAGCATTAATCTTTCCAGGACCTTCATGACATGTGATGTGAGGGCTACTGGTCTGTAATCATTCAGAGAAGAGGGAGTTGATTTTCTTCAGAACAGGAACCATGCAGCATATATCTAATAGCTATTTAAACTTGCATTTATCATTTTCTAAACAATTCCTATGAGCCAAATGATCTGAAACAAACATATTATAGGTGCTTAAGGCCAGGACGAGGGGTGGTATTAGAATCCATAATGCTTCTTCCAGGGTCCTTTTTGTATAAAATGCAATAAAATAACGATGAAATTCATAGTAATTAGGCAGGAAGCCATGTGGTGTTTTAGAAGCGAAAGAGATCACAGTCTTATATCAGCTTAAAATCACACTGGCTATGAACAAGCATTCTACAAAGCATTGATTTAAAATCCAGTCTAGCCTATATACAGATTGTGTCCTCTAAGGACTCTGTGTACATTGTAATGAGAACTAGCAGTAATTAGGATGTCTGGTTTTGTCCACAGGCATACTCAGTTGCAGGCTTTAACTGAAAAAAAAAATTAATCAACAAAAGGTAGGCAGCCAGCAAGCAAGGTGATTGGATGCTTCCTGACAGTGTCAGTTCTTTTATCACAATGAGCAGCTCCATCATGTCTATTAATACAAATTAGTCCACATTAGTTCTCCTGGGCTTTCGAGATACAGCATCTGCTGCACAAGCAAAATGGCTGAAACAAATAAAAGACATTAACTCTTTCCCCCCATTCTGTTGTTCAGTGTGAACATTAACTGAAGCCTTTGATCTGTACCTGAACGATTTTTTTTTTGTTGCTTCCATTTGGCTGATAGTTGCATAAAAGAGTAGGTATACAAGTGTTCCATAATTATATAAAATACTAGTGATTTTGATTGACACATATTGGCAACAGTTATTTACAAAACAAAGAAAATCAACTTAGAGATCAGTATTTCAATTAATTTTTTTTAAATACAGATATTTGAGTGAAATTTCTGCTAGTATACCTGTGAAATCACAAGGAACCAATGATCAATCACATGCTGTGAAGCACTGGCACAAGGCTAATCTCCAAAGTCATGGATAGAGAGCCTCTGTGGCCATGGCAAATGGATTTGGAATTTATCTTAATATGCTTATCCAGAATGGCCTCCTTCTCATCACAATGCTAAATGGATATTTTTTTCACTATGCAAGTAACTGGAATAAACAAGTCTTCTGTTGATTCATTATTTTCCTTGAAGTAGAAACCTGCGTGAAACCTGAGTGGAACCTGATGTGGTCTTCTGCTGATGTAGGTTTGATGTGTTGTGCATTCTGAGATGCTGTTCTGCTCACCACGGTTATAAAGAGTGTTTCTTTGAGTTACGACAGACCTCCTGTCCATGTAGACTGGTCTGGTTAATCTCCTCTGATCACCCTCATCAACAAGGTGTTTCAGTCTGCAGACCGACAGGAGGTTTTTTGTTTTTCGCACTTCCTGTGTAAACTCTAGAGAAATACCCAGGCGATCAGCAGTTTCTGAAATACTCAACCAATCTGGCATGAACAACCATGCCACGGTTAAAGTCACAGAAATTACATTTACATTTATTCATTTAGCAGACGCTTTTATCCAAAGTGACTTACAAATAATAAAACACAAGGAAAACGATATATTAAGCGGAGAACAATACAAGTAGTGCAACAATACAACATTATTAAATGAGTTCTAGAGAAGCAAAGTGCACAGAGTAGAGGTGTAAGATTCAGTGTAAGTGCCGAATGTTTTTTTTTTTTTTTTTAATATATAAGGGGGGAGGGGAAAGTTTGGGGTTAGTTAAGTGTTCATGAAGAGGTGGGACTTTAACCTTTTTTTGAAGATAGTGACAGATCCTGTTGTCCAGATTGAGGCTGGAAGTTCATTCCACCATTGAGGAACCGTCAGTTTGAAAGCTCTGGAAAGGGACCTTTCTAAGATTGCATGAGAACATAAACGTCAAGGAGAGTGTTGAGGTGTGTGTGTGTGTGTGTGGGTGGGTGGGTGGGTGGGGGTGTTGGGGGGTGGGGTGGGGGTGGGGGTGGGGTGCTGTTCCTGACAAGGTCTTGTACTTGAGCATCAAGGCCTTGAATTTGATGCAGGCAGATACAGGAAGCCAGTAGAGGGAGATGAAGAGGGGTGTGACATGGGTTCTTTTGAGCTGGTTGAAGACAAAGTGTGCTGCTTCATTCTGAATCATCTGAAGGGTTTTGATGGAACTGGCTGGGAGGCCCGAGAGTAGTGCGTTGCAATAGTTTTGTCGAGATGACAAGAGCCTGTGTAGCCTGTTCAGAGATATAGGGTCTAATTTTCTTGATGTTGTACAGAATGAACCTACAGGATCATGCAGTTGTTCCAGTGTGGTCTGGAAAGGTCAAATTGTCATGGAAAGTCAGCTCAGGGTTTCTGGCTGTCCTGGTTGGCTTGAGTGTGGTTGAGCCAAGCTGTACGGTGAGGTTGTGGTTGATTGAGGGGCAGGCAGGGATGACGAGAAGATCCCTTTTTGCCAAGTTAAGCTTAAGGTGGCTGTTGGATTTCCATGTATCTCAGGAATCTCAGATTATGCCTGTCAAATCGTCCGTCATGCCTTCCAGCATGTTTTACCATTGACTTCTATTAACTTTTAGAAAGTGTGGTTTACCACAGAGAGTCAGGCGCACCCGGAGAGTCCGGATGAACACACACACCGACACATATGAATGTTCACAGAGACTTCTCGTTTATTTCATGCAAAACACGAGTATTTATACACATTACTAAGAAGCAGTGCGTGGACGGTTTCTACTGGTCCAGGTTTCAGACAGATTTAAACGAAACACACAGCACATAGTCATAATACAAAATAAGTCCTGTGGCATGTTGACACGGAAATACATAATAATATAATCAAGGAAAGCAGTTGATCAGCTTATTTAAAGAGGTAATCAAATGAATACAAGGTAATTAAATGAATACATTCATCATAGGTATTTGATAGCAGTTCATAATATAAGAGAGTACACGGTATGAGAGAATTTCCCTTCAGTGGCGTTCCTTCATCCAGTTTGAGATGTCAGACAGAAATCATATATATACACATTAATTATTCCTCTTTGTGACTGTAGATGTGAATGAAAAAAAAATACAATATATGGCTATATGCCCAGAAGTTTGTGGACACCTGATCACACAGAGCATAGCTGTGGGGATTTGTGCTCATTCAGCCACAAGAGTATTAGTGAGGCTAGACACTGATGTTGGGCGAGGGGGCCTGGGGCACTTTCATCCCAATAATTATCAGTGGGGTTGACGTCAGGGCTCTGTGCAGGCCACTCAAGTTCTTCCAAACCAACTTTGAAACCATGTTTTTATAAACGTTGCTTTGCGCTCAAAGGCATTGTCATCCTGGAGCAGGTTTGGCCCCATTTCAGTGACGGTCCAGTGAAGGGAAATCTTAATGCTACAGCATTCAAGGACATTCTATACAATTGAATGCTTCCAACTTTGTGGCAACAGTTTGGGGAAGACTTACATATGGGTGTGATGGTCAGGTGTCCACAGTCTTTTGGCCATATAGTGTATTCATTTGGTAACCCTTCATAAATGCATATGAGTGATTACTAAGCATCGTTTAACTACAGTTACTTGCTGTATGTGATCATTTAATATGTTATAAATTAAGCAGTTACGTTTTCAAATTCACAGAGAGGATGTCATGTGTGGTAATGACAGACAAGATACAAGTGCGCAAAATCAAATTCAATTCAATTCAATTCAATTTTATTTGTATAGCGCTTTTTACAATAGACATTGTCTCAAAGCAGCTTTACAGAAATATCAACATGGTATACAGATATTAAAGGTGCGAATTTATCCCAACTGAGCAAGCCACTGAGTGGCGACGGTGGCAAGGAAAAACTCCCTAAGATGTTTTAAGAGGAAGAAACCTTGAGAGGAACCCGACTCAGAAAGGAACCCGTCCTCATCTGGGTAACAACAGATATTGTGAAAAAGTTCATTATGGATTTATATGAAGTCTGTATTGCGTTAAGAGCAGCCGTGGTCCCAGCAGTCTGGAATTAAAGAAGATTTGAGCTCCATCCAGAGGCAGAAAGGATCTGGATCTCTAGTATCTCCATAAATTCGTGTGGGGCTCGGCGAAAGGAGAGAGGGAGAAAAAATATAATTATGACTGCGAAGTAGTAGAACAGAATCTAGTCAGGGTAGGCTTGAGTAAACAAATATGTTTTAAGCTTAGATTTAAACACTGAGACTGTGTCTGAGTCCCGAACACTAATAGGAAGACTGTTCCATAACTGTTCCAAATCAAAGGCTCAACACAGAAGATCTGGGCGCAAGTTAGAAACACACCAATGACAGGACGGGGGATGGAGACAGGACTAGACTCAAAACAAAGACACATGTTAAATTGAAACCATGTCAAAACAGACAGTAAAACAAAACATGAATGTAGTGCTTAGAGGGGGAATTCTTGACAGAGGATTAGTTATGGATAGTTATTATTGTGCACTTCTCTGCATTTATGAATTCCCAAAGTGACATGCTTTCAATTAAAAAAACAAAAAAAAAAACATTGGAAAATATCAACAGTATCAGTCATCTTTTATGGAAAATAAATGCTACAGATTAAACTCCTTCACCAAAATGACCTTAAATGCTTAATATTGACTCGTATTAACTTGCATAATATAATATTGACTTGCAGATTTGCATAGAATTCTCAAATTCGATCCGAATCTGCGGCGAGGAAAATCACAGGTATATAATAAAGTACTTGTTCTAGTATGTTATGGTTTCTGTAGTAACAGCTAATTCACAGGAGCAAAGGACAGACACACATAATTTAATAATAATAATAATAATAATAATAATAATAATAATAATAACAACAATAATAATAATAATAATAATAACTATAATAATAATAATAAGAAGAAGATATATCATTAATAATAATAATAACAACAACAATAATAATATTAATTAATAACAATAATAATAATTAATAATAATAATAATAATATGATGTGTATAAAAGTTTTATCAGCGGATAAAGATCAATCAGTATAACTATATACTATAATTATTTGCATTGACACTTTCAAGCGAATAACTGTATCACCCACAGCATAACACGAGCAGATCCTCTCACTGAAAGGGTCGATCATTCGGTACATTTTTCATGTACTCGCCCACTTGTCGAGAATATGGTGAAGGATGACTCATCTGACTATTTCATCATCTCTGTACACCAGTGGCAGTGGTTTTTGCACCACTGAGCTCTCAAATGTGCCTTGGTCTTTATAATCCAACCCTGTTTACTGATGTCTTAGATTTAAATGTAGATGTCACTTTAGTTACAGTTCCTATGCAAACACAGCCAGATCAACAGTCAGTGTGACCGAAGCTTTTTCCATCCTGTCTATAATGAACCCTCTTTCACAGTCACTTCTCTTCCACTTGTCAATTTGACCCAAAATTGAGGCCAACTAGCCTTCTCAGTGTTTTTACACATGCTGCAGAGCATAGTACGATGTTAATTGCTTAATTGTATCATGCAGTACATCTGTCTGGAAGCATGCACACCCTGTAGGTCTCGCCACGCAGTAATCTTTTTTCCCCTTTAATTTGTCACTTGTCTGTATTTATGGGCTTTAATGTTTGGATTTCTTTATATGTTTCTTAAGTCTGGTGAAAATTTCATATATATATATATATATATATATTAGGGATGCACCGAAATGAAAATTCTTGGCCGAAGCCGAAACCAAATATAATAAAAAACTTGTCCGAAAGCCGAAAACCGAACACGTTTTTTTCGCGTTTTTTCCATTTATTTTGCCATTTTTTTCACCATTGCATAGATTAAATAGTCAAAATGTGCTGTTTACTATTTTGTCTTGCTTTTCAAAGAAAAAAATCAATGACAAAAAATACAATTTCAAAATATTTATTTAACACTGAACATTTTTTTTCATTCCAGCAGGCATCGGCTACCAACAAGGCACATAGCCAAGGCCCACTTGAATAGCCGATGTCAGGCCTATAACTGACTGCTGAAAGAATGGAACACTCTGTAGCCTACAACAAAAAAGTGGATTAAAAAGTGCCAAGACAAGAGTGCAAAAAATGGTTCTATTGGGTTCTATACAGCTGATTATATTGGGGATATATACCGCTCGCGTCCCTGTACACCTCGTGGAGTATTATAGTAGATATAATATAGTTAGATACGTTGTTAATGTTATGTTCCTTGATAGATTTAGTTAGTTTAAACTATAGATTAGTTCATTTAGTCCCCGCTGTTTGTTCCGCTCCCAGTCCATAGTACTAGTTCATGTTTCTTGTTTTGTGTTGTGACCCTGTTTTCTGTGACTACGTTTTTTGGATTATGATTTGGATTTGTCTGCCTGCCCTTGAATAAATACATCTTTACCTGCTTCCGTACTCTACTCCCTTACATCTCGCGACGTGACAGAATACTTCAGAACAGAAACAAATCAAACGCACGTCTCCGAAGTAAACAATGTCACGGTTGTCAACATCCGAAGAGCATGCGCTCGTGCACGTAGCACGTGCATGCGTACGCCCCCTCATCGCTAGGTCGTGAAATTCGGGCGTCTCACTCTGGTTGCTAGGCTATTTGGCGCGTCATTAAACACGTCATTGTTCGGTCAAATTTATTTGGCCTTTTCACTTATTCCACCGAACGTGCTTTTTTTTTGCTATTTTCGGCCGAATAATTTCAGTTGCTGAACATTCGGTGCATCCCTAATATATATATTATATATATATATATATATATATATATACACGGGGGAAATAAGTATTGAATGCATCAACATTTTTTTTTTGGCATGTGGAAAGTGGAATGAGACAACAAAACAAGTATTGAACACGCTAACTGAAATGTATTAATTCTTAGTGGAGAAGCCTTTGTTTGTAATGACAGCTTCAGGACGCTTCCTGTATGAAGAAATTAATTGGATTCGAGTCAGGTGATTGACTGGGCCATTCTAAGACCATATATATTTTTTTTTTCTCTGAAAGCAATTGAGAGTTTTCTTTGCTGTATGCTTTGGATCGTTGTCCTGCTGGAAGCTCCACCCACGTCTCATCTTCATCATCCTGGTGCATGGCAGTAGATTCTTCTCAAGAATCTCCCGGTAAAGGGCTCCATTCATCGTTCCTTCAATTATATGAAGTCTGCCAGTACCATGCGATGAAAAACAGCCCCACACCATGATCCTTCCACCTCCACACTTCACTGTTGACTACACTGTCCAGACTACACTCTCCCAGAATTTCATAGGCTTGTCCAAATCAGTTGTAATAAACTTTAACCGAGCTTCAACATGCCTTTTCTTTAGTAATGGAGTCTTGCGGGGTGAGCGTGAGCAATGGAGTGCATTGCCTATTGTTTTCTCTGTGACGATGGCACCTGCTGCCTCCAAGTGTTTTTGGAGCTCTTTCCGAGTGGTCCTTGGCTCTTGGGCTACTCTTCTGACTATTCTTCTGACTCTCTGGTCAGGAGTCTTGTGAGGAGCTCCTGTGCGTGGCCGGTTGATGATGGAGTGATGTTGCTTCCACTTGTGGATGATGACCCCAGTGGTGCTTACTGGAGGATTCAGAAGTTTTGAAATACGTCTGTATCCGATTCCATCAATATGTTTCGCAACAATAAGGTTACGAAGGTCTTGGGAGAGCTCTTTGCTTTTACCCATCATGAGATGTTTCTTGTGTGACACCTTGGTAACGAAAAGCCTTTTTATAGACCATCAATTTACTAACCCAGCTGATATTAATTTGCACAGATAGGGGGTAGAATTACTTACAGATTTTAGCTGGTTCCTTGCCTTACCTTGCCTTGGAGAACTGTTTTTCCTTAGCGTGTTCAATACTTTTTTCGTGTGTCATTCCACTTTATTACACATAACTTTATTTATGGACTTTAATGTTGTGAATTCTTTATACTTCCCGATTTCATGAGTTAATACTGATGTCTGGTGGAAATTTCATGAGAATAACCTCATTGGAAATATATTTATTGAAAAAAATGTTGTTGCGTTCAATACTATTTCCTTATTTGTATATATATATATATATATATATATATATATATATATATATATATATATATATATATATATATATACATACATACATACATAATTATTGACCATGGTAGTGAACACATTGGGTTCTTTGTTATTTGATAAAATCTGAAATTGCACTGTCATATCCTGCTCTTACCTGTTTGACAGCAGTTTATTTACTCATGATTGTGAAGAAAAGTGTGCTTCTTTCTCTTCTGAAAAACACGGAAATCATCCCCCTGTGAGTGCTTCTATTTCTTCATCTCTGTATACAATGTTCAGTGTATAATCGCCAAGTCCTATCAAAACTGCTGCCTTAACCTTCTTGGACTGTGGTGCCCTGGGGCTGTTGTGCACATTTTGTACTTTCTTTGGTATTTACATATGGCTTCCTGCATCACATGCTCCATCTAATGTCAACAGGGGATTGCAGCCTATCAGTGGGACTGCACCTACTGCCCAACTAGGGAAATATGGCTTTAGGATAAGTTTTAAATGCAAATGTACAGGCAAAAATAAACTAAAGCTGAATGCAAACACTTGTTTCTTTAAACCGCAATGCGGCCGAGCATTAGAATTCTAGCGCAGGTCAGTGCATTAGTCGTTTCAAGTTGAGCAAAAGTATGAATAATTCCACCTCGCTGGACAACAGATCTCAGAGGAGGATCAGTCTGCCACTCTAGATTGGATCAGGCATTTTTTTTATGTGGGAAGAATAATGCCAGAAGCCATTTCTCTCAAACCGATCCATTTATGTCCTTGTAGAAATGAGCTGCTCATCAATATTTAATTGCAAAAGAAAACATTAAGTTTACTAGACTATGAGCTATGAGTCATTGCTTATTCTCCTTCAATGACCTACTCCTCCTGACTGCATTGCAATGCTGATATGTTGAGTTTATATAACACTCTCAGCCCCCCATTCAGACTAGCACTGGAGCAGTAAAGCATGGCCAAGGAAGAGGGTTTGTCAACCCACAGCCTTCCTGATAATGAATGTGTTAAAAATTAACACGGGTCTTGCACATGGATGAGAGTCAGGCATCATACTAGAACACAGTTTTGACGCAATATTCATATGAATTGTAACAAGCTAGAGTAATTTCAGTAAATAAGTATATTAAAAGTAAAAGAACCTTCTGGGACCCAGTTTGGATGATACATACAGATGTGCATGACAACTATGAAAACTACTAGGTGTACAGTATACAGCAGTACTTTAGTGCACTAGTGCTTGGTGCTAAGGAAAAAAACACAATGCAGTGTGGGTTATTAGGCAGAGCCATATCTCCCTGCAGATCTTGTCTGGTTTTCCACTGAAGCTATGCAGGGCTGAGACTGGCCAGTACTTGGATGGGAGAACTCCTGGGGAAAACTAAGGTTGAAGTGGTATTAGTGAGGCCAGCAGGGGTGTGCACCCTGTGGTCTGTGTGGGGCCTAGTTCACCAGTATAAACAGCACCGTCTTTCGGATGACATGTTAAACCGAGATCATGACTCTCTCTCAAAATTCCCAGGGGTATATCCTGGCGAAATTCCCTCATTAGCTTTTCTCTATCATGGTCCCCCAATAATCCCATCCCTGAATTGCCTTCTTCACTCTCTCCTCTCCACTAAGAGCTGGTGTGTGGTGGGAATTCTGGCGCATCATCCAGGTGGATGCTACACGCTAGTGGTGGTTGAGGAGACACCCCCCCCATACTATGTAAAGCACGTTGAGTGTCTAGAAAAGCACTATATAAATGTAACTGTAAATAACAGCACACCCAAAACTTATTATTGCTCCTACACAGAGATTTGATGAACAATTTATTAATGAACATGGCACGCCCCAAAAGTTCAAGGACAGCTATGAATAATAAAATGGTGGCTCGGTGGTCAAAGGCTCTAGGTTAACTCATCAAGGTTAGGGGATTGAGCCCCAGTACTGCCAAACTGCCACTGTTGGGCTTTTGAGCAAGGTCCTTAACCATCTTTATTCCAGGAATGTTGTATCACGGATGAACCTGCGGTCTGGCTTCAGCTTCCTAACAAGCTAGGATATGCAAAGAAAGAATTTCACTTCTTCTTCAATAATGATATATGTCCAGTTGTGTCTAAGATATATAGAGATATATAAGATATATAAAGATAAAAATATAATGTGGTGTCAACTATTTTATTAGCCTATAAATACAGCTTTAAGTGATGGTAGACTTTGGACTGACATGTGAGGTGGATGATTATTGTTTGTACTCATGTCATTATGACTAGGATAGTGTCATGTAGCAACTATCATGGGGAAAAAATGAGAAGTAGAGATGTTTGATGCAAGCCTGCTTCTGTAACAAAATTACAGCCTTAAATTAGCCCCAAACAGCAGTGTTGCATGACATGATGTCCTGTGCCATGTTGCTGAGACCTATCCATGAAGGGCAATGTGCGCAGAAATAGTAAAGAAGCCAACACATTTCTGTGCACGTTATGTTGGTGTCAAAGTGCATGCTTCTACAATCAGAAAGACTACAGATTCCCAATGAGCATATAGGCAAAGACCAGGCCTTTTGGAATAATGTGCTCTGGACAAACGAATCAAAGATAGAGTTGTTTGGCCAGAGTAACAGCAGACATGTTTGGCACAGACCAAAGACAGCTTTTCAGGAGAAGCACCTCATACCAACTGTGAAGCACAGTGATGGAAATGTTATGGTTTGGGGTTGCTTCTCTGCCTCAGGGACTGGCCAGCTTGCTTTAATTGATTCAACTATGAATTCTGCATCATATCAAAGAATGCTTGAAGATAATGTGAGGCTGTCTGTCAGAAGGTTGAAGTTGAACTGAAAGTGGACCTTTCACGAGGATGATGATCCTAATATGGCGATATTCCAATATGAAGGGAGACTTTTATCCTACCAACTACACCAGAATGTGGCAATATTCCCAATTGGAGGGAAACGTTTATCCCAAATTCAGTAAATCCAACTACGCCACCCTGGGGGAGAACCAGGGAAATACTCCCAAACAAAAGGCACACAGATAAGTTTCACAAATCGGGACAAAGAACATGAGAGTGAGACACGAGTACGAATATAAAAAATTATATGTTATTATGACACTTCAGCATCATTTAAAACTTAACATGAAAATATAAAATCGCTTTCCCATGAAGCACAATAAGGGTTTTAAAACTAAGAACTTCTCCAGGTCCAGGCTTGGCAGGGACAAGGCAGGCCAGCTACAACTCGGGAGGTCATCCAAACCCATTGCAAGTCACACCAAAAATCACACTACGTGCACCATAAGGAAGTTGTGTTGGCACACTGAGCACGCTGTGAAGCACACCACCGACTAAATGCAGCTAGCCTCCCCTGTCCCACCAAGACTCACTGGCTCCTGGAGAGAAAGAAGACACCAGTTAACCCAAAATTATACAAACACTAAACAACAAGACACAGAAAGACAAATATTACAAACACTGTGATATGGTAGCTATAACACCCAGGCCCACTGACACCACCACAAGAAATGGAGGCAGTTGACAACACCCAAGCAGATCCAGAATTATGGCAAACAGTACAAATGACAATTATGGCCACTATTGCATGGAGACAGTAAGGCTCAGCATACACCCTCTCAGTAGAAAATTGGTTAGGTGGAATAACAAACCTGAAACAGGTTTGAGGCTAGGAAACACTAAATTTACCACTCTCAGACTGCTCACTCTTTCACTATGTGGTTACAAAACAAACCAGACATACATCCAAAACTAAAGAAAAAAAAACAACATAAAATCATAAAGCAGAACAGTACATATAAGCAAACCAATTGTTGAAGCAAAACACAATAAAGCAAAACAATCCATTAAGCAAAACAGTTATTGAAGCAATAAAGCAAAACAATAAGCAAAAGCAAAACAATTGTTGATGCACTAAATCAAAACAGCAGCAGCGTCACATGTAGCGTCTTCGGCTAGGGGTTTGTCTTAGAGAAGACTTAGCTCAATTTCCCACTCTCACCATTAAATTGAACAAACACCAGAAGCGAAGTTGTATGATTACTCACAGGTACCGCGGCTCGACATACACAAACATCATTCAGCCACCGGCTAAATGTTGCGATCACTTTACGCGATCTCCAGCGCCAATTCACCTCAATGCACACGCCACCAGCGCCGCTCTAAGACTGAATGGAAGTGGGAACCGGGAATGCCAGGGGAGCGAGGGACTCGGAATCACCAAGACATATATCTGCTTACCAAACTAAGGGTCCTTAAATAATCTGGTAGATCTCATCCTATTGGTCTGCCGAAACCATATGCCAAGCAGAACCAATAGGACAGCCAAATCACTTACCCTGCCACACTAAGCACGCTAGCAAATCCACCAAAGAATGGCTCAAAAAGGAGAAAATGAGAGTTATGGAATGGCCTAGTAAAGCCGGGATTTGAATCACATTGAAATGTTGTGGGGGGATTTGAAACGTCCAGTACATGCAAGAAAACCCTCAAACATCTTGTAACTGAAAGAATATTGCATGGAAGACCAGTCAAAATTTCCAGTAAGCCCGGTGCACAATTATGCAAAACATCTACAAGAAGTTATCTCTGCTAAAGGGCGCAATACTAGCTTCTGAGGCCAAGAGTGTACTTACTTTTTCCACAGAAGAATCACATCTATTGATATTTCCGTTGAATAAAGGATTGAAAAAGCTCATTTTCCTTGTGGTTTTGTTCAAGCATATCAATATCATTAAAAGATGATCAAATTTCCAAAATTTCCATGGGGTGTACTTATTTTTTCACATGACTGTATGTGTCAGCTGTCACGGATTCCCCTTTAAGCAGTGCGCTGGAGAGCATGTGGGCGTGCGTGCGTGCGTGCACGAGCAAGGTGCGCGAGCACCCGCTTTTCGTCTGATGACAATCGTGACATTGTGTACATTGGACATGTGCTTTTTGTTATGTTTCTGTTACGTCTCCTCCCTGTTCTGTCATTGGCAGTTATTTCACGTGTGTCTAGATTGGTGTCAGACGTCAGCAATTGACGCTGATCATGTGTGTTTATATACCGCGCGCCTCCCAGCACACGGCACGGAATATTATAGTAGATTAGATACGATAGATAAGTTTAGTTTAGATTCGATTCATTACCATAGATAGTCCTAGTCATAGTCATAATCCATGTTAGGTTCCTTGTTAGAGTTATTTAGGTTAAACATTAGATTTAGTCCACGCTGGTTTCTCCACTCCCAGTCCCTCGCTATTGTTTATGTTTCTTGTTTTGTATATTGACCCTGTTTTCCTTGACCACGACATAGTTTCCTGCCTTGCCCCATTTATGCCTGTTTGCCGTTCGCCTGCCCTTTTTGTTTTTGGATTACGTTTTTGGATTTGCCTGCCTGTGTCTCTCATTAATAAGACTGTAAACTGCACTTGCATCCGACCTTATCTTCGTTACGTCTCGAGACAGCATTGCTATTGTGGTGGATTTTGTAATGATTTTAGTGTGAAAAGTAATCTAGTGTCAGTTTAAGTACACAGTCCTATAGACCCTAAATTTCTAAGTTATCCCTAAGTTGACCCTAAGTTATCTATTTATCTAAGTTATCTATTTTCTAGAAGATAAGGTTCTGTTACCAGTCACTGGGTTTCTTATCCGGCACCCTTAACAACAGTGTATCTCAAGAAATAGATGTCTTATTACAAAATGTGTGTTTTTTTTTGTTGTTGTTGTTGTTTTTTTTTTTTTTAAAAAAAATCTAATTTAAGGGCACCCTGAAACATTATATATGTTTATATTGAAATATTGATAATGTGCGTATCAATTCTGTTGCTAATTGTTTAGTTGGTGCTTTATTTGTATTATTCCTGTGTGGTCTATGGTTGTGTACCATGATGACATCACAGGGGGGACATTGCTAGCACAGTTACAATAGTCTTTAATAGGAGCAACAATCAAAGGGTATCATTTTTCACCCTTAGCTCAAAAAAGACCTTCTTTTCTCACTCAGTATTATCCAGCAACGTTCCCTGCCATATTAAAGAGAAAGTCAATGTAGAATTAGTGGAGACAGTAAAGAAGTAAAGAAGAACTTCAAAGAAGAACTAAAGGGTCGCTGCATTTCTCTCTTTAGGTGGAGAGGGAGAGGGAGATAAAGCACTCTGGGACTTGTGTCAGAAAGTAGCCAAATGAATGAAATCATTAATCAATGTGAAAACAGAACAACATGAAGCTAAAAGAAGTTTCAAGTAAAAAAAAAAAAAAGTCAACTCAAAATCATCTTGCAAAATAAATATTGGACACCACTGAAAATCACATGTTAATATAAAGATTGATATTTAAGTCACTCAGGGTGGATGTATTTATTTATTTATTTATTTATTTATTTATTTATTTATTTACACAGAAAGGTAGTGCTCATATTACATATTGACATTATTATTGTGCCTTGAATAAGACAAATTGAAAAATTTCCAACCTTATTTTGTGTTACAATAAAGTGACAGTTTCAGCACGAGAATTTGTTTTTGGTATAATATAACCTGAGATTGACAACCACTCAGTAAAGCCAGCAGTACAAGCTCTTAAAAAGACTTCCCTGCATGTCCAGGTAGACTTAAGTACAATTTTCCAGACCATCGCTGAGTCTTTCATGGGAATCTAGGGACGGAAACGGGGAGCTAATTGAATGGCAACATCAAAGTCCAACTTGGAATAATAGATTCAAGCCGTCTAGCAGACTCTAGCAGCAGACTGCTCCTGGCACTTTGTGTAATTCAGTGAGCATTTTTGAGGAGAAGAATTTTGAAGACGAAATTTCTTCTCAGAAAGTATTTTTTAAGAATATCAGCTCTCCTGAGAGGTTGTTACACAAGCCCTGAACTTAAATTCAGCTGAGAAGAAAAGTGCTATGTCATTATTGAAACTTAATATCTAACTGTTATTTCTAGATAGTATGTCGTTATGCTTTAATAACTCATTATTTCGATGTTATGCCATTATTTCTACTATAGTGTCTCTTTAATTTGACTTACTAACTCGTAATTTCAAGCTATTATGTGGTTATTTTAACTTTTGAATATCGCTATTTTGACATACAGCATTATCTTAATATAATACTTACTAATGTAATTCTAAACATCCAACAAGCTATCACTAAGATGAATTTATTGAGTATTAGTTTATCTTTGCATTTATTATATAACCAGTGCTAGGAGTCAAAACCTTGACCATACCCGAATGCATTTAAGTGAATTACCAATAAATAGATGTATCTTTGCCCATGGTTTATGTATCCACTATCTGGGATTAATTAATATTATCGGCATAAGATATTATTTAATGAATTAGTCTAACGTATGGATTGTGGGGTGTTAAAATAACAAGATGTTAACTAGAAATTCAAGTCAAAATAATGACAGATTATCTTGTACTGTCACCTACTGTATAGAAACTTATGATTTTACAATTGTAGTATTGTTAATGGTGAGGGATCTGACAGGCAAAAAAAAAATCCTATACTTTTAAGGTAGCTGCTTTAGAGGCTTGTATAAAGACTGCAAAACCAGGGCTACTTTTTTTTTTTTTTTAATGAAATTTGTTGTCTCAGCTTTCTAATATACGACTGTAAAATTTATAGAGTGAGGGCATTGTAATAATCTATCATATATAAATCATTTCATGAAGGACAGTGTGAGTGTGTGAGAAGCATTAACATTAAAATCTGAAGATGTTTTAGCCATGCATCCTCTGGTAATGTGAATTCTTAAATATGTCACTAAAAAATGACAATTATCTTAAAAAAAAAAAAAAAAAGATTTGTTAGCTAGCTAGCTGCTCATGTTAATTCAAACATGTTGCTAGGTATATAGTAAGCTATTTTTATAGTGTTCTCTTTAGGCTGTAGCAGCACATAGATATATTTAACACAGCAGGACATCGCTCCCGAATATCAAAGTGACATTTTAAGTAAAACATCATACAGTAAACCATCCAATGACATGGCTAGCTAGTATAGCTCACTCAGCTAGTTTATAGCTTCGAAACCTGTGCATGTTTACGCTGTAGAGAACGGATGTTGAGATGTGAAATGTTGCTATCCCCACGGATTTTTTTTCTCATTTACTTTACAGATCATTATCATGGTGTTTCCTCTGAAGCATTTTAAACTGAAGACACCTGATAAATTGGGCCAGGGATGCTCATCTGTCTCCGCCGTCTCTGACATTGCTACTGCTGACTAAGCAGTAGACATTCGGCAGGAAACTGCTTTGTTTTGATTCAGTCTTGAAACGGAATTATTTTAAATGTGCACATACTGTCTTTTAGTCGAGTCACGGGGTTAAATGCATTAAAATGCATTTAATGCATTTGTAGCGGTGTTAAAAATAAAATAAAATAACCTGTAGCAAAGTTTTGTTTTCTTTTTAACTCAAGAATAAATCAAAGTACTATGATTTAGTTATACTTAAAAATGAACCTTTACAGTGAAACATGCTCTCAAAGACTGTAATCAAAGTAGATGTTACATAGTTTGTTACTTTAAACCAAGTTAAAAGCACCCACACAAATGCACACAAACAGACGCTCACACTGTGTTTGGTCTGCACTGCACACTGCTATTAATATATAAATCACACAAGTATATTGTGTGCATATGCATTCACAACACACATTACTTAGAAGTGCTATTTATGCAAACGAGCAGCTGGGGATGTAAAATGAATAAGCGCAGCGTCGTTATCACTGTTTCTGCAACATTTTTCCCTTCCATAAAAAGAGAGCGCAGCTCTGTCTGACCTTTCCTATGGTTTCTATGACAACACAAATGGGTGAAGGGATTCAGATGTGTTCAATACATTTCTCCGAGCTGTAAGCATTTAAAAGAGGAGCTTCTTCTCAAGAACAAGAGAGTGGTAATGAAGGCAACTACGTTGCTATTTCCTCGATATAGTAAAAAATGATGGACAACACATTTTAGTTTTCTTCATCATATTCGCTTGAGGCTCTGTCTTGTTCCCAAATAGACTGTGAAGTACCAATAAATCTAATTTATGCAAGCATTGCTTTATATAGTAATTTGACTCAGGTTATTAAAACAACACCTAACCAAACCTTATGAGAAGAATTCACAGGTAGTCCCTTTTGATTTAATCAAGATATTAGTATGCATGAAGAATGGTAAAAGGGCTATGAGTGCTATGAAGAAAGAGAATCTATTTTTAATAAATCCAGTTTGGTCACAGGGTTCTTATCTGGGAGAACACGCTCTCTGAACAAGTTTTTTTAGAGCCTTTTAAAGAGAGACTTGAATTTAACTTGAATATTTCTCACAAGAATGATCTGGAAAACCTTTGCACCGGGACTCTATACAGCTCTAACACACTATATGACCAAACTTCAGTGGGCACCTGACCCTCACACCAATTTGTTGGACTTCCTGAAATTATTGGAACTAAAGTGTCTAATCATGTCCCAGCATGATAGTGCTCCTGTGCACAAAGTGAGGTCCATGAAGACATGATTTGTCAAGGTTGGAGTGGAAGAATGCGAGAGACTCAAACAAATCCTGACCTCAACTCCACTGAACATTTTTGTGATGAAATGGCATACCGATTGCTGTCCCGACCTCCTCTCTTAACATCAGTGTCTGGCCTTTCTGATGCTCTTGCAGCAGAATGGGCATTTCCCCACAATCCAAAATCTAGTGGAAAGCCTTCCTAGAAGAGCTTAGGTTATTATAACTGTAAAGGGGGACTAAATCCAAAACAGGATGTTCAACAAGCACATTTGGGTGTGATTGGTCTGGTGTCGTATGGATATAGGGTTAGTACTGAGCTGTCGTACGGATATAGGGTTAGTACTGAGCTGTCGTACGGATATAGGGTTAGTACTGAGCTGTCGTACGGATATAGGGTTAGTACTGAGCTGTCGTACGGATATAGGGTTAGTACTGAGCTGTCGTACGGATATAGGGTTAGTACTGAGCTGTCGTACGGATATAGGGTTAGTACTGAGCTGTCGTACGGATATAGGGTTAGTACTGAGCTGTCGTACGGATATAGGGTTAGTACTGAGCTGTCGTACGGATATAGGGTTAGTACTGAGCTGTCGTACGGATATAGGGTTAGTACTGAGCTGTCGTACGGATATAGGGTTAGTACTGAGCTGACGTACGGATATAGGGTTAGTACTGAGCTGACGTACGGATATAGGGTTAGTACTGAGCTGTCGTACGGATATAGGGTTAGTGTGGAGCTGTTGTATGGATATAGGGTTAGTACTGAGCTGACGTACGGATATAGGGTTAGTGTGGTGCTGTCGTATGGATATAGGGTTAGTACTGAGCTGACGTACGGATATAGGGTTAGTGTGGTGCTGTCGTATGGATATAGGGTTAGTGTGGTGCTGTCGTATGGATATAGGGTTAGTACTGAGCTGTCGTACGGATATAGGGTTAGTGTGGAGCTGTCGTATGGATATAGGGTTAGTACTGAGCTGTCGTATGGATATAGGGTTAGTACTGAGCTGTCGTACGGATATAGGGTTAGTGTGGTGCTGTCGTATGGATATAGGGTTAGTACTGAGCTGTCGTACGGATATAGGGTTAGTGTGGAGCTGTCGTACGGATATAGGGTTAGTACTGAGCTGACGTACGGATATAGGGTTAGTACTGAGCTGTCGTACGGATATAGGGTTAGTACTGAGCTGTCGTACGGATATAGGGTTAGTGTGGAGCTGTTGTATGGATATAGGGTTAGTACTGAGCTGTCGTACGGATATAGGGTTAGTGTGGAGCTGTTGTATGGATATAGGGTTAGTACTCCTACCTCCTACCTCCCCACAAAAAATAGAAGTAAAAATTCGATGAATTGACAACCCTCAATTGCCCCTAAGTGTGAATGAGTGCAGAAAGGGAGTGTGTGTGATCCCTGCCATGCAGCAGTGTTCCTGGCAAAGGCTCCAGATCCACTGCAACCCTTTTCAGGATAAAATGATTCCTGCAGATGAATTAATAACATCTGGGACAGTTGTAAAACTTGTCATGTCATATTTATTTATGCAATAGTAATATAATCAAACACGGTATGATTTCAGTACAGCAAACTTATATAGTATGTCTAATCTAGTCAAGTTTTATTGAATTTTGAATGGTTTCATGCCATTAAACAAACTGTAAAAGCACCGAGGATTGGTTTTCACAAGAGACAATTCTAATGATTAAGATAAAACTGTATAAATCCTATATACGGTATTTCAGGACGAGACACCAGTGATTCTGTACGTGCATTTAAACCATCAACAATCTCTTTTTTCTTAAAGGCTTTGGATGACATGTTTTTATATCATATTTAACTAACACTTATTTTATCATTGTAGAATAAACAAACCTACTTCAGATCTTCTAAAGTATTATTTAATAAATATACACTCACTGGCCTCTTTAATAGGAACACCTGCTGATTCATACAGTTATCTAATCAGGCAGCAGTACAATGCATAAACACAGGCAAATGAAGATTAGAAAAACATCGCCTTTTAAAAAAAAATCTTCAACTGCCAAGTACTGGTGAGCCCATGCCCAATGTAGTCTAAGATTCTTGGCTGACAGGAGTGGAACCCCTTGTGGTCGTCTGCTGCTGTGGTTAGCCATCTTGAGGTTTGATGTGTTGTGCATTCTGAGACCTTTTTCTGCTCACAATAGCTGTAAAGAGTGGTTACTTGAGTTACTGTAGACTTTCTGTCAGCTCTAACCAGTATGGCTGTTCTTGTCTGACCTCTCTCATCGACAAGGAGGTTCCACTCACAGAAATGCTGCTCTAAAACTATATAGTTTTTCTTTTGTTTGTTTTCTGTATATTTTTGTGCAAACTCTAGATACTGTTGCGCATGAAAACTCCAGGAGATCAGCAATATATGAAATACTCAAAACAGCCCATCTGACACCAGCAACCATGTTTGAAGTGGACATTGACCTGTATATGCATGATTGTATGCTGCTTCCCTGTGATTGGTTGTTGTACAGGTGTTCCTATTAAAGTGGCGAGTGAGTGTATGCAAAACACGTATGGATATATAACAATATCGACAAGATCCTTGTTGAGACCGATGTCTTAAGCCCTAAATAACAGATAAATATATGAAAAACTATGAGAATATATCTTCTACTCATGCACAGTTTTGAATCCCCGCTCCTCCTGATCTTTTGACACAAGAAATACTCCATATTAATTCAATTCTTAAAATTCATATTTCTGGTGTCATTATTTGCTTGAACAACACAGTTTCTGTTAAAATATACAAAAAATATAATATCCATCCGTCCATATTCTGTACCGCTTATTCTACACAGGGTGGTACGGATGGGGATTGGCCCATCGCAGGGCACAATCACACACACATTCACACACTACGGACAATTTGGGGATTCCAATCAGCCGACAACGCGTGTCGTTGGACTGGGGAGGAAACGGGAGTACCCGGAGGAAACCCTGGAAACACAGAGAGAACATGCAAGTTCTGCACACACAGCGAGAAGACTGGAATCGAACCTCCAACCCTGGAGGTGCAAGGCAAGTGTGTTAACCACTAAGTCACCGTTCCCCCCCGCATGTAATAACATATTTAAAAAAAAAAAAATTCACATCAGAAAACCCCTGGGACACACTTTGCCACTGATAAGATAATGACCCAACACAGATTTTGTTATGATTCTAAATAATAAATGAAAAATTATTTTCTTCTCTGAGAAATAAAAAAAAAAAGCATTCGGCTTCATAAAAAAATGGCCAAGAGGAGCCAGTGTCAGCTGTAATTAAATGGATGATCATTAACTAAATTAATGACAAATATCTTCTCCATCCTGAGTTAATCTCCAAATCAACTTTTTTTCCCCCCAAAGAAATAACATTCATCCTAAAAATAGCAAAATGTCATTGCTCCTACACATTTTTTTTTCTCTCTCACTCTCTGGCACTTTGAGTGAAATGAAAAATCACTTTATGCTTTTCTTAAGGCAGCAATGGTACATTGTGCTGTTACTGATGCAACCAATGTGCAATACTTTTATTGTAAAGTGGTTTTTTGCCTGTTTGTGCAGCAATTTCATTTGTGGTGCTGGTGAACTGTCTTCTATCTGGCATCAGCTTTATTGCATATAAAATTGCCCCGTGAAGACTGTCCAATATTTCAACTCCATTATTTATCCACCAAAATCCCTGGCTTTGAATTACACCCAATGGTAATTTGGGTTAAGACAAAAATAAACACACACACACACAAATATATATATATATATATATATATATATATAAAAATATTGAACGAATACCAGACAGTCTACTTTTCAAGAGAGGTAAACAAAAGACGATTTTTTTTGACATTTCTCATGTACCTGTCACTTCTTTACCATGTGTACTAGAACGAACAGAACCGTCTCCACATTCTTGGAAAACGACAACTTTTTTTACCTCACTCTAATTTGTGAGCACGGGCTCTACATTTCTTTTAGTTAAAATTAAAAAGCATCACATTACGGCAATGTTTTTTTGAGACTTAAAAACACTGAAAATACCTGAGATTGAGCCATTCTATGTTTTATACATACATATTAAAGCATTTTTAATTTCTCATCTCAGGCTGACCCTGACATGTTACCTCCGCACCAAAGCTAGTGCCAGGTTGACTCTCTCTACATTATAGTGAAAAGCCCTTGTTTTTTCAGCCCTTTACTTATACAGCACGTGAACCAACCATCAAGGTCTCTACTCAATTGCTCTAAAAATCTGTTCACACACACCATTGGCTATGGCAGTTATTGGATGCACAATTGCTTTACACTTCTTTAAATACATTATGAGGAAAAGGAGACGACAGGTCTGCTTAATTAAAATGCCAGGTAAGACTTGTTCTTACTTTACTGGGTTACTGCTGCACTCATTCTTGATGCTGAGCAAAAAATAAAGAAGACTAAAGAATTAGCTAATTCAGAGACGCACCATTAAATAAATAAATAAACATAAAATGGCACCAAACGGCTGGCTATAAATGTGGGCAAGCGATTTTTGGATTTCACATATCACTGAATAAACTCTAAGCACTTACATAATGCAGGAATAACAGTTCTTTAAAATCCATGAAAGCTGTAACCCTCTGAGACACAGTGGGCTTATTACTGCTAATGGGTTGAAAAGAAGTCAACAAAAAACATAAACTGACATTTTAGCTGGTTTAGCTGAGATTCTGATCACCTCTTTTAACTCTCTCTGTCTCTCGTTCTCTACTCAATATTGCTGAAGGTTATACATTAATGAGGCGTCTAAGCTCCCTTATTGAACACAGTACATAAGATAGTCTTCAGAGTATCTGTATTTCTTCAGCTACAAAGGCAGCAAAAATACGGTGGACGGTAGAGCTGTAGTAATAAAATGTTTTTCATTGAATTGGCTTGTTCTGTCTAATCACACATACCCCAGGTTAATTTGTTCAAATAAGCACTCATCAAAGCCCAGAAAACAGTGCTTCAGCAGTAGAGGCACCCGTTGCAGTCCCAATTATTCATATATTCTTTAACAATACAGGCTGAGTTGAGATCTTTTAATTTCCGATTAATGGTGAAAAGAGACATGGCAACACCCTGGGCACATGCAGGAGGCTGATAAAGTTGTTATTGGCAAATGTCCTTAATGCTGCCTGAGTAGGAGCTTAGTAATCCTTCTGTTTTCTCAGCACTCCCCTATTAGTCTCCCAGGACTCCAGGACTCCCCACAACAATCAGCAGCTGCTCACAAGACGATAACAATAGATTTTGCTCTACCCTTGCATCAGCCGATTGACAGAATTGACTGCAATTATCATGGCAGTGGATAACCAGTGCTACATTTTATTTTTCTTAGAATAGTCCCCTAAAGTCATGGAAGATGAATGGTGACTGTTAGTGTACCTTTGCTGCCACGGAACAGGATTAGGATGAAGGAGTCAGTCTGTGACCCATCAGTTTAAGATTTCCCAATGAATATTCAGAACCAATATATCAAGGACAAGCCAGTGTTCAATATTAAGGGTTAATTACTGTATATGCAACAACCCAATGTACCATGTCATTTCCATTTCTAATTGAATTTGCTGTGTGAATTTTTACTGATGCTTCTCACCAGAGCTCCTCCCCCACCCTGTTGTTTTAATGTTTTGCTAATTCTGCCACTGGTTGTGGCAAAGCTCCAGACATAAGCTTGAGTGGTGGATTTCCCCTGGCCTTGATCTCCCATGCGTGATGCATGTCCACCCGATCACCATGTATATAGTGCTGCATCTGATCATTTTCTGCATGCCTGTTACGTGCGTTTATGGCAGTGGTTCTCAAACAGGGGGCCATGGCCACCTGGGGGGCCACTAGATGGTGCCAAGGGGACTGCATAGAAATTTGAGAACGTTATTTAAAAAAATATATATATATTTTACCTGTATGTCGGGATTGTCAAGCTTTGAACTATGATGTACATAAACAATGAGAAATATTAATCAATTAAACCAATTATACACAGCACACTAAGACCAAACAGAGACATCCGTTGATATACTAGTGTACTGTTAGCCACACACTGATAAAACCTGAGACTATTTAAAATAAGTTTTAGATAGACAACATAGTCTCCTAGCTGAGAACGTTAATACAGAAGAGTCTAGCGTGAAAAAAAAAAATTTGACGACTCTAGCGGACCACAAAAGGGATGCAGTCTACACCAGGCGGGCCTCACGCTGAAAAAGTTTGAGAACTGCTGGTTTATGGCAGGGAGTTTTGTGCCATCATTCTGAGTGGTCTCAAAGCTGCTCAGCCATCTGTTCAGCGATGTAGCTGTGTTCACTTTGTGGGGCGCTTATGTTGTACAGTGGTTTTGTGGATCCATGATGCAGTGTTTAGAGAGGTGGTACCAGGTGGCGCTGTGGCCATGCGGGCTGTACCAGCATTCACTGGAATTGTACACAGCTGCACTATTGAAATTAGACCATGGCAGCTTTTAAAGGACTCAGCTAACCAGCCTGAGTGTTTTGATTATTTTGTTTGCTTGATTTATCATTACTTTGTGGTTTTTTGTTTCTTTTCCAAAATTGTAAAGCAGCAGGTTACGATGATGATGATGACGACGATGACGATGATGATGACGATGATGATAATGATGATACATTTTTATTATTATAAATACTGTAAACACAGTCAATGGTCAAATGCGACTGGTAAACACAAATATTTATTCTTCTACCCATTCAACTTATTGTCATTCTGGAGGAGCCAAAAGAGAAACAGAACCATGTGTGCTGATGAACTTTGGTGTCAGCCATGTTGACAATCAGAAAAGAGGAGGCAGACGAGTCTCTGGCTCTTCCCTCTCTGTGTCACTGCAGAGCAACTGAAAGAGTCTATAACCCCTGACCTTGTTTGTCAAGGGAAAGTCTGCCTCAAATTATTTCATAGACCAACTCCTTTCATTCCAGAAGGAGGTAGTGGCCTATGGATTGGTGTTCATTGTCAGAGTCCAATGCCAAGAAAAAGTACACTTCCTAGAAGCAAGGTGATAGTGTAACTGTGGTAAATAATAATGATTTCACTACTGAGCTAAAATAATTATGATTCTCATTTTAGCCATTATTGTGAAGCCCTATTATTGCATTGTTTAAGCTGGTGTTGAATAACATGCCTGTTAATGATCAGGGTTAGTTGGGTTTAAGAAGGGAAATCAAGAACCTGTGATAGACACATATTTAATACTCAACCTCTCCTTGCTGAAAAGTACAGGCAGATACACTGGTATAAGATGTAGAGTCCTCCAGGTTAAAGTGATATAAAGAAAATATTTTTAAAGGAAGCTATGGCCTGTGCCTACAGTACAAATAGTCCAAGTTGCTAACAATATGACACAGAACTCCCACTGAGGTTATGAGGCCAATCAGGTGATCCAACACACCTTCATGAAGCTGACGTCATGAAGTCATGACTCCAAAGTGCACGCCAAGTGAATGACACAAGCAGTGTTGTATAAAGTGCCCAACAGTCATACCTGAGTGACAGTAAATGTACCTTTCAGGGAAATGAAAAGTTAAAGAAAGAAAATAAATGTCAAAGTAGCTTTCGGGAAAGCTACTCAAACAGAACATTCCTTTTGTGTATTTGAGTATATAAAAAACAAAATGAATGAAGAAGAAAATAGAATCTTTATACGCAATCAGTCAGGACAAACCCAGTGTATATCAAGTATTCATTACATATACATATAAAAGATCATTATAGTGTTAGAATTTACAGCATAACAAATTTCCAATTTTTTTGTTACGTATATATAGTGTATAGTGTATGGCATTGCTGCTTTGGTTGTGTTTTGCAGCAGTGGTTCAGATTTATGGCATCAAACATACAGTACCAGGATATTTCAGCCCAAAACCTGGTTTCCTCTGCCAGGAAGTTCAGATTTGGTCATAGATAGAGCTTTCAATAAAATGATGTGCCAAACATACTTTACACCAAATATACTGAAAACCGGTTTTCTATGAAGAGGAAAGTCCAAATGCACACACTGGAGAATATAGAGGAGATTAAAATGTTCTGCATGGACAAGCAGTGTACTACAAGTGTCCACAACCTTGTTGGACATTACAGGAAAAGACTCAGTGCTGAAATTCTTTCCAGGCTAGGTATCACAAAAAAACAAACAAACAAACAAACAAACAAAAAAACATTCATTATCAGGATGGAAATATTTTTGAAACATTTGAAATATTTTGTGTTTGATCACAATTTTTTTTTAATAAAACTATAAGTGTCGGGGCGCATGGTGGCTTAGTGGTTAGCACGTTCGCCTCACACCTCCAGGAGTCCCACTGGGGCCATGTGTGTGTGGAGTTTGCATGTTCTCCCCGTGCTGCGGGGGTTTCCTCCGGGTACTCCGGTTTCCTCCCCCAGTCCAAAGACATGCATGTAGGCTGATTGGCATGTCTAAAGTGTCCGTAGTGTATGAATGGGTGTGTGAGTGTGTATGTGATTGTGCCCTGCGATGGAGTGGCACCCTGTCCAGGGTGTACCCCGCCTTGTGCCCCATGCTCCTGGGATAGGCTCCAGGTTCCCTGTGACCCTGAAAAGGAGTAAGCGGTAGAAGATGGATGGTTGGATGGACTATAAGTGTCCATTACAAAAAAATAAAACTACCTTCAAAAGTGAAAGTATCTGTAATATAATCAAATTGATCTAGTATTTCCTATTATAATATTGCAATAAAACAAATATAAGATTTTCAAACCTATTTCTAAGTCATACATTTTTAAAAACTAATTTCAAGCTTTAACCTTCTACCAATAGAACAAGACAAGTAAAAGCTTGAAAATAGTCCACATGGTTAGAAATAGGCTTAACATTAATCTTCTATAGTCTTCTGTAATCTACAATAAACTTAATATGCTATGACCAGGGTTGGCATGAGCAACACGCATACTACTTTGAGCAACACACATGGTGCTAATTGTGAAAATTCCTCAATTCTGCGCTGACTTTGCATTTTCTTGCACAATCCCCCCTATGCATATGTATGAGGACAAGTAGCATACTTTGTGTGTGCTATAGGCACCACACATAAAAAATTTGTTTTGTACTTTTTCCAGGCTAGACTGTCATCTTTGTGATAAATAATAATAATAATAATAATAATAATAATAATAATAATCCATCCATCCATCCATCCATCCATCCATCCATCTTCTATATCGTGTAATCCTTTTCAGGAAACCTGGAGCCTATCCCAGGGAGCATCGGGCACAAGGTGGGGTACACCCTGGACAGGGTGCCAATCCATCGGAGGGCACACAATCACACATCATAATAATAATAATAATAATAATAATAATAATAATAATAATAATAATAATAAATACACTGTAAAAATTATTTGGGGTGGCGGGAGGGGGGTAAATGTAATGCACATGAACTGCATGATATTTACTTAAAATAATGATCAACTGCAATATGTGATTTTGGGTCAAATCTACATCTAATTTCATTCAATAAAAAACACACGCTTCGGAAAAGTGATTCAGTGGTACTTAACATTGTGCATATTATGAAGTACAAAATTTCAAATAAAAGCCTCATGAAATTTACCCCATTAAATTACAATCACACGGACCTACGCATTAGTCAGAGCCCATGCTGAGGGAAGCCTGCAGGAAACAGCTTCTTTCTGGTTCTTTCTGCTTGCTCAGTTGGACTTTTGGGACACATTGGACATTCACAGGACGTGACATTCAGAAGTCTATCATTTAAAGTAAGACATATTTTGTGAATAAGTGAAGGCAGAAGGAGTGCCAATTAATGCTAGCTTGATTGTTGATAAACTAACGTGAACTTAGTGGTTAATGCTAATTGCTGTCTTTTAGTGGGTTATCTTAACAGCTATCTTAGAGAAATTAACAAAGCAACCTACTCTGGCATGTTGCTTTGTTAATTTAGGTTACGTTCACGAGTCAAACATAATTGTACACATACTTCTACATAAATTGCTTTGAGACATTGTAAAACAGTAAGCTAACGTATTTTTTTTTTGCGGCTAACTTGTTGTGTCTAGCTAGTAAGCTACAGCTCCTTAGCCTTCTGACGTAACTAGTAATATTATTAATAAAGCAGAGATGCCTGTGTAAAAACTGACATGTATTTTTGATATGTATATTTATAACGTCAGAGATAGGATAAGTGTTTATTGGTTGCAAATATATGTAGCTGAATGCCACTTTCGCTTGTTAATGTTTTAACAGTGGCAGCACTGTGAGTGTTCAGTGCAGTAAGTTAGTTTTTTCCTGCCATTTTGAATTTAGATCAGTTGAGTGTTTAACTTTATCAGCTTAATAAGCATAAGATGGTCTGATTTCCGAACAAGTGTTCTCGTTTCAGAGGACATTTGATTCGACGGCAACACAGTGACCTATAGGAAACCCCATGAGGCATTTCCAAACCCAGTAAAATTTCCACACAGATGTTTATAATAATAATAATACTGACAATGACAGTAATGTTGTAATAGTATCACAAATCACTTGTGAACACGTGAGAGATGTGACTCTAGATGTGACTACTTTTTGCAGATGTGAGAATTTGGTTAATAAATACTAACATGATTACAATTAAGCCATGTGAGTAATTAAAATAGCATTAATAGAATTAGATTTTAATAATTGTGTATAATACTGATAATTTGTAATTATATTACTTACATTTTAAAAGTAGTTTCAACAATGACAATTATACATTTTTGCTTTTTTATTATCCTCCGATAACTTCATTATCCTCATGTGTGGCAAATTCAGTTGATTTGACATGATATAAAAAAGCACACACCTAAGTGTATAAGTTTCTACAATTCACAGTGTATGTCAGTCCAAAAACCAAGCATTGAAGTCTAAGGAACTTTTAGTAGACCTCTATGATACAATAGTATTGAGACATAGATTTAGGGAAGGGTATAAATCTATTTCTATAGTTTTGAATGTTTCTAGGAAGAAGTTTGGAACCTCCAGGACTTTTTCCTAGAGCTGGACGTCTAGCCAAATTCAATAACTAGGCTAGAAGGACCTTCGTCAGGGAGGTGACCCAGAACCCAATGGCCACTCCAACAGAGTTTCAGAAGTAATCTGAAGAGATGGGAGAATGTGCCAGAAGGACAAACATCTCAGAAATGCTTTGCGGTGGAGTTGCTAGACGAAAGCTACTCCTGAGTAAAAGGCATATAGCAGGCATTTGAAAGACTCTGAGAGTATGAGGAAAAATAATGCACTTGCCCTCAGACTGGGGCAAAGGTCACATTTCAATATGACAATGACCTGAAGCATACAGTGCCACAGTGGCTTCGGGACCAGTCTTTGAATGTCCTTGAGTGGCTCAGCCAAAACCCAAACTTGAACCCCTTAAAACATCTGTGGAGAGACCTGAAGATGGCACAGATGCTCCCCATCTAATCTGATTGTGCTTGTGAGGATCTGCCAGGAAGAATGGGAGAAACAGCACCAATACAGGTATACAAAGCTTGCAGAATCATATCCAAGAAAAGATGAAGCTGTAATAGTTTCCTTGTCTGTCTACAAAGTAATGAAAACAGGGTTTGAATAAATATCTAAACGAGATATTTCAGTTTTTGGTTTTTGATAAACCTGCAAAAAATTCTAAATACGTGTTCTTGCTTTGACGTTATGGGTCGTGTTTAGCTTGATGGAGTCTGAAAAACAATTTTGAATTCAATCTCTAACACGATGAAGTGTGCTAAACCTGAATGGGTCTGGATACCCACTGGAACAGTTGCTCTAACATGACTCAGTCACATTACTTTTTTCAATGGTAGCTAATGCTAGCTGGAAATGATTTCTGATATGGTTCTTACGACATACAAAATATAGCGACAAATTAAAAGAAAAGCAAAAATAACTTGTCGGATAGGGCAGGTTATATTTTTCAAAGATTAAGTATGCTGTTGATCATGATAGATGTTAGATTTGTAAACAGCCTCATACATTTTTGGTACTTTTAGACAAAATTGCATTATCTTTTGATCAAGTTCTGCATCTGACTGCTACTATATTGTTGACTTGATCTGTCAGGCCTCCGGTGGATGATGTAACAAACTTCACTTTAGCTAGGTACCTGGAACAATTCATAAGTTGGTGCCAGTGATTTCCGCATGGGAAAATATTAGAGGGGAAGTCAATGAGGTTGTGTTCAAAACAGTATATTACAATGCAACCTGTCAGTTCAACCTATCAAGTTGACTTTCCTTCTGTTTCTGTTTATACTTATGCCATATGATGATGTTCTGTCTTCAATAATCTTGAATGAGCTGTGAAATTTCTTCCAAATCTCCTCTAGGCACAGTCCAGACATATCACTCACAGTGGCAAACAGCTGGGGCCTGTTCATTAAGTCCCCTTTAATTCATCTTTATTGGGTTTTGGCTAGGGGGACGAGTTGGTCATAATGCACTGACATTTCATCATTTTAAAAAAGTTTTTTGCCCCCAAATCGTGAGCTGTTAATCAAAGTCAAATGTAATGTGCCATTTTAAATGCACAGTCCCCATGGTCATACAGTACATATTGAATGTGACTCCGTGTTCCAGGTATGCCTTGCTCATGAGTCAGCGAGAAAGCTAACCTTTGAAGACATTTTGTCTTTGATTACCTTTGCCGAAATGACTCTTTTGAAAATTCTCTTTATATGCCTTGCCCATTTTTTTTGTTGACCTTGCCCATTTCTGTTCACTTCTGCCTAATTGTTCTGCTCTCATATTAAAGTGCAGTATCTTTTAAAATGTTTCTCTTTAATGCTTGGGTTCAGATGTATGTACATGAGGAGACTTAACACGGGCACAAAACAGGCTTACAATGCATCTAACATTTACTTTACTAAGGCATATAAAGCAAACTGCACTTGAAACAACATGCTAAAAGATACTCTAAAATAGTGTACACAGTCAACCATATAATATATATATATATATATATATATATATATATATATATATATATATATATATATATATATATATATATATATATATATTCAAAGAGAAGAATGCAGGCAAAATGACTGTAGCACCTACATATGTAGACAACCCCTGGGTCAAGAAGGGGGATGGTCTAGATTAAGTTAATTGTCAAGGCAAGGGTCCATGATGTCTGCAGATGGTACCCAGTTCCATTTGTCAGAGCTGACACTGTCAGCTAGGTATTACAGGTGACCTCTTCACTGTCGAGAGTTCAGCAGGGTGCGTGTGTGCAGGGTGGTGTAGACAAGCATCCTGTCAAGATTGAGGACAGGCAACAGGGCTTCAAAGGGTACCACCTCAGCCAAGTGATCGGGAACCACAAGTCTAAGCCAGAGGCTTAATTGCTAGCGCAGCTCGGAAGGGTGGGTTGGGTTGGGTTGAATGGAGATGAAATAACAAGTTGCTGAAGAGTTAATTGTGTTAACTTACAGATGATCCTCAAGCACTTGTCCATGCTCCTCTACTGCATTGCAGAGCTCAGAGAATATTCCAAACAACTACAAACATTAACATTATTGGTCACATACATTTCTAGAAGTAGTAATAATACGAAAACACTAAATAAACCACTTAGAAGCTGCTAATGTTTGCAAATACCTGCTATATTCACTATTTATAGTATACTGTACAGCGCATCCGGAAAGAATTCACAGCGCTTCACTTTTTACACTTTCTGTTATGTTACAGCCTTATTCCAAAATGGATTAAATTAATTATTTTCTGCAAAATTCTACAAACAGTACCCCGTAATGACAACGCGAAAGAAGTTTGTTTGAAATCTTTGCAAATTAATTAAAAATAAAAAACGAAACAAAAAGCACATGTATATGACTACTCACAGCCTTTCCCATGACACTCAAAATTGAGCTCAGGTGCATCCTGTTTCCACTGATCATCCTTGAGATGATTCTGCAACTTGATTGGAATACAGCTGTGGTAAATTCAGTTGATTGGACATGATTTGGAAAGGCACACACCTGTCTGTATAAGGTCCCGCAGTTAACAATGCATGTCAGAGCACAAACCAAGCCATGAAGTCCAAGGAATTGTCTGTAGACCTCTGCAGCATTGAAGGTCCCAATGAGCACAGTGGCCTCCATCATCCAGAAGAAACAGAAGAAGTCTGGAACCAGCAGGACTCTTCCTAGAACTGGCCGCCCGGCCAAACTGAGCGATCGGGGGAGAAGGGCCTTAGTCAGGGAGTTGAGCCAAAAACCCGATGATCACTCTGACAGAGCTCCAGCATGTCTCTGTGGAGAGAGGAGAACCTTCCAGAAGAACAACCATCTCTGCAGCACTCCACCAATCAGGCGTGATGGTAGAATGGCCAGACGGAAGCCACTCCTCAGTAAAAGGCACATGACAGCCCACCTGGAGTTTTCCAAAAGGCACCAGAAGGACTCTCAGACCATGAGAAACAAAATTTTCTGGTCTGATGAAACAAAGATTGAACTCTTTGGCCTGAATGGCAAGTGTAATGTCTGGAGGAAACCAGGCACCAGTCATCACCTGGCCAATACCATCCCTACAGTGAAGCATGGTGGTGGCAGCAACATGCTGTGGGGATGTTTTTCAGCGGCAGGAACTGGGAGACTAGTCAGGATCGACGGAAAGATGAACGCAGCAGTGTACAGAGACATCCTTGATGAAAACCTGCTCCAGAGCGCTCTGGACCTCAGACTGGGGCGAAGGTTTATCTTCCAACAGGACAACGACCCTAAACACACAGCCAAGATAACAAAGGAGTGGCTACAGGACAACTCTGTGAATGTCCTTGAGTGTCCCAGCCAGAGCCCAGACTTGAACCCGATTGAACATCTCTGGAGAGATCTGAAAATGGCTGTGCACCGATGCTCCCCGTCCAACCTGATGGAGCTTGAGAGGTCCTGCAAAGAAGAATGGGAGAAACTTCCCAAAAATAGGTGTGCCAAGCTTGTAGCATCATACTCAAAAAGACTTGAGGCTGTAATTGGTGCCAAAGGTGCTTCAACAAAGTATTGAGCAAAGGCTGTGACTACTTAACTACATGGGCTTATTTTGTTTTTTATTTTTAATAAATTTGCAAAGATTTCAAACAAACTTCTTTCAAACTTCTTATCAGTCTGCTGCCCAGGATACGGTTACTCCTGGTGTGGCTTCCAAATCTAATGAGCTAATCCCAACAATTAGACTGTCCCAATAGTCAATGATTTACGTGTGTAAAAACACATGTAACCATGATAAGACCCCCAAAATGTGCAAACTTACTTACTTACTTACTAATAAGATCTAGGGAGGATTGAATCTTTCACAATTCTCCACATAGCATGGCGTGTCTGTTTTGGGCATTTTGTGCTTAATTTGATGTGGCTCTACTAAGCCTGGATGTCATTTTTGGAACTGCAGTTGTGTGCTCAAATGGACACACTGTCATGGTAAACTTTCATATTAGATATTCACCTCACATTCACCAGTCCATTGCTAACAGCATTTAAACAGAGCCTTTGAAAAGGCTTTAATTCACATTCACCTTATTACCATAATGCAGAGCCTACTTGTGTCTACCTTCTTTTATTAATTTATTCATAGTGTATTTTGAAACGTTTTTTTTTTTTTTTTTGGTCATGTTTCACTGCCTTTAGTCACTGTTATACTTCCATTCCAAGTTCTTTGCTTTACAAACTTGTTACCGGGAACATTTAACGAATGCAAAAAAAAAAAAAAAAAAGCTTCGGAACTTTGAAATGAATGTTTGTTATATTGGATCTAAACCGGTTTTACTCTGTATGATGCCCAGCCTGATTCTGCTGCTGCAGACAAAAATCACACATCATAAAAACCTTCTTGAGTTATGAGATCGGAGGTTTTAGAATGTATAATGTGATGTGCTAACCAGGCCAAGACCGCTGCAACGGCACTCAGGAAATACAAATTCAGTAATGCGGATTGCAAATCATACATAAAACATTCTAAGGGAATTTGTAGTTGTCCCATTAGTTTTGCATAATTCTGTGCCCTCGTTCCTATTGGTGGATTTTAGATGAGCGTCGTTGCAGCGGTCAGACGCTGAGGTTTGAATCAAAAAACTCCTGACACTGTCAGAAATTTGTCGAGGACTGCCTTTAGTCACAACGGCACTAAATCACTGGCAGGTTAGCACATCATTTTATGCATTCCAACACCTCTGATCTCATAACTAAAGAACGTTTAAAAACTCAAGGTCACTTTAAAGAATGTTTCTGTATATGCAACCCCATTTTCTAGCTCAATCACACTGATTGTTGACATAAGTAGAACATAGTGATTTTCTATCATTAGTTGATCTTCACATAGATATTATCTCGCAGTCTATTATATAATTTGGTCAATCTTTAATTGGGATCATCTTGTTCAGTGTGACATGTAATAATCTTAAAGACTGCTGTAATAACATAGTCAAAACCTGGCTTTAGATGCACTTTCCTGATGTCTCTAAACTAGCACGGCTAGTATCTTACTGCATACAGAATCACAACCAAGTATGTGTTGTCGTTTAATTCAATTAATTCAATCAGTTACTTCTTTTTAGAATGTGGTTCAGTCACAGTCCAACGTGTTTGTTCACGGCTCTTCCAAAATAGCACACCCATCACCCATCTTATGCTTATTATGGCACATCAGCATGCCGTGCATGTCAACAACATAGCTATGGCGGCGTCTGCTAATTGGGAAGAAGTCATCACGGTGCTGTTTTTATGATCATCTGCTACTTTCAGCCATCCTCGAGTACAATGGGTGAGCTAAAGTCATAAATGGAAAGCGAAGCACTTACATCGAACATTTCACAAAGCACTTCACAGCACTTAAGTTAAAGTCTTTGGTTAACAACTGCTCAGGAGGCCAGACTTACTATTATAGATAATGTTTACACATTTGCATGGGGCATTTTCCTGTGTAATTAGCAGCTATTGTGAGTGAATCCTATGCCTGTAGAAAATGACTCTATTCAGTGAATCAAAGGCTGCAATCACAGGGGTGTCTGATGACGCTACACCCTGCGAATCAAGCAATCTCCATTTATAGGCACATTTTAAAGAACATTTAACATTGCTTTTTTTTTTCTTTCCTTTTTTTTAACGATGTATCGTCAGATATCTTCGGAGAGAACCATTAGATCAAAAAGGAAAAAAAATCTCTTCCCAGAAACTATTTTAAGTATATTTTCCCATTTTTCTCCACTATTTCATCTGACAATTCCAACCAACCAGCCAGTTCTCTACACCATGTAACAGCTATCAGCCGGGGAGGGTGAAGGCCAACACGTCCTTCCTCCAAGACACATGGAGCCAGCCAACTACATCTTTTCAAACTGCTGCTCATACTGTGTCACAGTGCAGTGTTAACACACTTGGAGAAAAGAGCTATCGACCCTCTTTTACACACATGAGCTCACAGTTGCGCATGCCTCTGTGATTGACAGGTAAGAGAGTATGCCATTCCTCCTACTCAGAGAGCATGGTCGATTTTGGCATGATTGGCTGTGCCCTGCAATTTAGCTGTGCACCAGTAAAATTTTCCTGATGAATGAATGTCTGATGAGGTAGATTACAGTAGATACATCTTACATAGGCTTACGTATTCATTGGACGTTATCATTGACTATCATTAACACCAGCTTAAGCATAAATATCCTGCGCATCTCCTTCAATCTTACGCCCCGCCCCCCTCGGCATGCTCCTCCTCCCTTCACCTTTCCCCGTAGAAACCTCGACTTGCAGTCAGACGATAAGTCATAATACGCCATTGTAGCTGAGGAGAAGTAACTACCAGGCTAATGCTTATCACTGTGTTAATGAGAAGTATCTGAATTTGTATTTAGTTGAACGAGGACATGCCGTTTTCCATAACTAATTCACTTGTCAGAGATTTGATCGATAATATTAGCCTGTTAACTGCTAAAAGACTGCTTGCTCTTCTACTCTCTTCTACTTTGGCATTCTGCAACAAACGATGTGATTTAGTCATCAGTGACAGCGATTTGTTCATTTAGGATGCTAGTTAGTTCGTTGACTTATGAAAATGCTAATCAAACAGACTTGCCGGTAATTTTCAAGTAATCCTGAAGACTTTGGTTAGATGTTTCAGGTGTGTTTGATTAGGGATGCAGCTAAACTCTGCAGGACAGTGGCCCCCAGGACCGGAATCGCCCATCTCTGGTTTAGAAGCTAGTTTCTAGTTGCCTATTCCAGTATATTGTCTGGTATTTGTGTAAACAAAACCTATTGAATTTATTTGTTTTCAGGGCTCTTGTGGACTAGGATTGAAGAGGGTGGATTTTAAATGCATTGAAAATAAATCATTTGTTTATCACTCCTGTGTGTATTTATTTCAGGAATTTTAATATAAATTAGGTGTGGTCAAGTATCAAATAAAATGTAGACTTGCATTGGTGATGGTAATGTTCTAGAAATTGCTTAAAAATGACCATGGTAAAACAGAGTTCTAAGGTGAATATGGAGTTTACCATTGTCACCAAACTGTTGCCAGTTTCCTTATGCGTTGGTGCTGTTTTTGCAAAAAAAAATGAATAAATAATAAATTTAGAATGGGGGGTGGGTTGGGGTTTTAGACAACCCCCCCCCATGCCTCCAGAACCCTGGGACCCCCTACAAATTTTGAAGTACTTTTGTAAAATGGCTAGCTGTGGCATCATCAGGATTCCTGATGTAAGATTCATGCACTCCTGACAATAGGACAAATGCTTTTCTGTTGCACCACTCGTGAGCGCCCCAGAAAATACATTGAAAAATGTATTTTCAAAATAACACTACAACATGTGGAGAAGTTCAAGGGGGGGTGAGTACTTACGCAAGCCTCTCTATATCATTTTAAAAACTATTTGCAAAACATTAACCCTGGGGTTCATGATTGAGCTCTTTAAAAGCAAGTCTTTCTAAGCAATTACCATAGCTTAGTGTTTGCACTAATAGTGCCGATGTCGGTGCAGGTTGATCTTACGCTACATGCGCTGCCCAATACACACCAAGGTCATAGTATTGCTTAAGTAGTGTCCCTTCAGATAGATTATGCTAATGACAGGCTTCACTTTTCAACAGAAAAGCACTATAGGATACCAATAAAAAATAAGATGTTAATATTACATTTCCATAAATAGAAACCGCGCTTAAAGTGTGTTTAATGTATTTTTTCGTACCTTTTTGTGGATTATCACATCCACTATCAGTTTGCGTGTATAAAGAACTGCTAGTTGTGTTACTTTGAACATGATTCAATGCTTTATATTCTATAACGAGTGATATGTCTATAACATCACGTGTCTTCTGTCTTAAAGTTCAAGAAGATGTAGATCAGAACCGCTGTATGACTATAGCATAACTGCTATAGTATATTTAAGAATGAAAGAAAAAAAAGGCATGGACCCTTTGATCCTAGCCCAAATCGATGTTTTCCTTATCTAAAAGTAATCAGATTTTTTTTTTAGAGACCACAGGGGTAATTGAAAACTTGGCAACAGAGGGACTATGCATATCTTTTATACAAATCTATTGAATGATTGCCTGACCATGACTTTCTGCAATAGCTCATTTATCAAGTTCTGCCTTAATTTACTGGCTGCCGTTATAGAGTGAATAATGCTCAGTGCATCAAAACAAAAAGTAAAAGAATAAAACAACATCGATTTCATCTTGGTATATCAATGTAAAAGGAAATGTCTATTTAAGAATCTGTTTTGTTTTGTTTTGTTTTTTTTCCCCTGATCAATGTGAACTTGCTACTGTTGAATGGAATCAGAAAAAAAGGAAAAAGTGTAGCTCTAAGTAAAAATGAAATCTATCAAACAGAGCAGTTCTTATGCACTATACTTCGTTTCTTTTTATGTCTTCGAAGTTTCTTTTATGACATTCGCATTATTGGGTCAGTTAACTAAAAAAAAAAAGGTTAGCTTTCCGTTACTTTTCCAACAACAACAACAATATTACTTTTCCCAACAAAAATGAAATGTTATAGAAAAATGTGTGTCAGTAAATAAAGTAACATACTGAATATAATAGGCCGCTTTTCAGACGAAAAAAAAAAAAAAAAAGATCAGAAGAAAAACAAAGCTGGCTGTCAGATATTACAATCAAAAACAGACGCATGTGTGACAGTCAAAGGTTATTTAAACATAAAACTTGTCTACATTACATTTTTTGGGCAACAGAATTCATGAATTCATCAACTGTTTACTAAAATTCAAATGAATAGATTTCATGTCAATGAACACGTAAATCAGGTAATCCATGAAAAAAAAAAAAAAAGAAAGAACAACAGTCTGAACAACAGCCTACTTTCTACATTCTTAGTAAAACGGTTCTTCGAGTGGTTCTTGTATAATTAACACTGCTTAGCCTCCTCAAAGGGTTTCAGTTTTGGAAACCTCTCTGTTATTGACTCACTCTGTCGTACGGTTCTACACAGAACCATCATTAATGGGTACGGTTATCACGAGTACTAGATTTTCATAACTGGATCACACACTCCAGATTAGTGAGACATCAGCAATGAGTCCTCCCATTACTTTACACCTGAGAGAGCAACAATACCATTATGATAATATGATATATCATATCTTTTGACTTTATTACACCATTAATACACATTAGTCACTTGAAAATGACCAGTCTTTTAAAAATATGAAGCAGATTTTTCTCCCTGTAAGTTTCCTTCCACTTCTTATTTACAGTCACAGCCACACACACACACACACACACACACATACCTTCCAAACATGTGAAGTGACTTATTGTCTTGGATTTATTGAGAAATATTCATGCAAGAAATATTGCTAATATATGTGATGGAAATAAGGTATGTTTGAGCTTCGCTCTATTTCAGGAGACATCTTCAGCGGCGGAGTTCTCAGAAAAGCTCTGTCTCAACCGTTTTCACTTGCAATCAATGTAGACTGTCCTTGTGCTTGACCTTCTGTACTTAGTCAATTTTACCACTCTGTAAGAGTGAGAATTTCATTTAAGCTTTTTTCATGGTAAAAATCAGTCCTTGGGCTATTGCACTGCAGTATATTGACTACAATATTAACTGAGACACAGTATTATCAACTACCGTTACATGTTACGTATATTACTATAAATAAATCCGGATGCACAGGTTTAGGACATTCCCTTTAATTCCCTCATAGGTTTTCTGTTTGTAGAAGACACTCATCCAAAAAGAATTAACCAAATTAACTCAGCTTTTGCCTTTCAGGAATAGGAGGAAAAAAAGAATAATTTTCAAATTAAGCTGAGTGAATTGGAAGAGGGGGAAAAGGGATGGCCTTAAAGGGATATTCTAACGCTGGATGTCAAAGGATCAGCCGATTTCCATATTAATTGAAGAAGATGCGCATGAGCCAGAAATGAGGCGAGACTCTGACTCTCTCAGTTCCGCTGCACTGCTCTCTGTTGCGCCATCAGCCATTAATGGCTGGAGCATTTCAACCTGCCGTGACTAATAAGCCACAGGAGGATATGGGGAAAGCTCAGGCCCATCCATACACGCAGGTCCTTGCCATCAATCACCTACAGGGGAAAACAAAGCAATTAGCTTGAGCTTACCTATAACATTATTTACACTAGATATACCAGGGGGAAAAAAAGCTTTTACGTTAATGAACATGCTGTAAGAAAGTGGTGAAGGTGACAAAATGAGATTTATTTAACTTTTTCAACAACAACAACAACAACAACAATAATAATAATATAAGATTTCAAGTGCTTTGTAACATGTACGATATGTTCAGCCCTTTACTGCATGAACTATTACATTTACATCAAAATAAAGTTTTTGTGAAATTTTATTATTTGAATTAGGTAGGTAGAATTAGGGGGTAGGTTGGTAAAATGTATGGCAGCAATGTGCAATGGTGGAACGTATCATATTGTCAAAAATAACACAAAATGTACAAGAAATAATTCCAAAACTGTAAGTTTTCCAGACTTTTGCAGAGTGGTAGAGTTTGTTTTGTATTGTTGTCTATCAAAAATGTGGAGGTAAATTAATTGTTGCCATATGGCAACACCATGCAGTAAAGGTTTAGGGGTGGCTAGAATAAAATGAACTACAGGGGTTAAACCTCCCTGTCTTTTAAAGATAAAAATACATCAATATAAGGTTTCAAGTTTAGCATCCACATCAGATTATATACTCTTAACAAATACCTTAAAGTGGATTAATTTGGATTTGTGGGAGGCAGCGCCACCTATGGTCATAAGAAAAATAAACAGAATGGAATGAATAAGCAATACTGGGACTGAGGTTTTTTTTTTTTTTTTTCTTTCTAGCCCAAACTCTAGATGCAGTGCATGTCAGGCATTTCGCCTACATAACTGTCAGGCGATTACAGAGTGAAACACCTCCTCGATTTGATCTTCATTTGGCTTGATATTTTTAAACCTGTCATCAACAGTGAATAAGAAGATGCACATGAATGGCCACGGTCATGGATGTAATGAAGGTGGACAAAGACGATAATTTACTCTATTATCCTTTTCCCTACAAAATGGATTTGGAGGAGAAATTAGAATCGATAGACTAAGCACAAATTGTTCAAACAAAGTACAAAGTATACAAAATGACAGAGGACAGAATTTTAATTTTAGTATTATTTTTTTTGGCTCAAATTAAAAGTTTACAACTTTTCTGTGTACCAGGTTTGGTATTCGGAGGAAGCACGGACTTGAAACTGTTAAGAACAGTGTTAAGTGTGAATTTACATTCTTGTGGTTTTCACTCAACGTCAGCGCACTATTTTCATAATTATAATGCAAACCATGTCAACGTCCAAGTGACACGGATGAGATTTTCTGCTTTAATGTGACACATGTCTGAGCCTTTGAGACCCGAGCTACTTTCGTATACGGCCCTGCGTCACCTGACCTGCGTGACCTGATAAGAGGTCATGTGATTTGAACACTCAGATCTGAGAATGGTCAGATCAGAATTTATGGTTGTTGTTTTTTTTTTCTTTCCCTAATGAATTTTAATGTGCATGTACATATCACTGTTATTGTTGTCATCCCGTGTCAGCAGCATGGCAAACCGAAAATAGAGGACAGCAACAACAGTGACTATATTCAGTAGAAGCATGGGGAAATTGGTGATTCACTTGATACTTGAGGAATCAATTCAAGCAAAAATGGAAGGAATCTACGAAAAAAGGAATAGTGTCCAAATCAATTGCCCAAGAAATTGACGTACACATGTAGGACATTTCAGGGAATGGGTGTGTTCAAATTAAAGACGTATACTTCCATTTACGAATGTGAATTTTGCAAATTGTTCACTGAACCTTGTCATGTCAAGCCTTAGAGCCATGATAGGTCTGTAACATCAGGAATGAATTTGTCTGTAACTAAAAGATGGTGTCCCTGGGGAGGGCAGAGGTTAGCAAGAGTGAGTCGATAGCTGGTGGGGAAGCAGAACCACTACCCCGTCCTACCAAGATTGGGTTTTTAAGCAACTTCTAACTGGAGAATCAGAAAGACCTTTCATTCACACTTTCTCTCGAGGCACCCAAGACGCATCAACTTTCTTTCGCATCAATTTTCCTTCACTGGCCACCACAAAGTTGTTCGTTATTATTTGTTAGAAGAAATTTCAATCTGTTGTATTTAATTAGCAATTGGGTCTTCTCTTAATTTTCAGCATAAGATTGTGTGCCAGAATGAGTGACGAGACAAGATTTTATGTAGCAAAACAATGGCGTAATATATATATATATATATATATATATATATATATATATATATATATATATATATATATATATATATATATTTCTGTCTTATATACTTTCCATGAAATAAATGCAGGGCAGCATTATCATGAAAATGATTAGAGTGGCTGATCAGGAGAGATAATGCATCACACAGTTCAGAGGTTCTCTCTTTTTTTTCCTTCAATTTCACAGTGTCATTGGTCCTATAGCTAGATCTCCCCCACTCCTCTTCACAGCTATCATACGATAGCCATGCTATAGGAGACAGTTCATGATTCTTAACCAACCCATTAATGATGGAATAGATTTATCTATGCTCAGACACACAGGGGGACCCTGTGTATCCCTGACTTACAGAATTTTAATTGCTTTATAGTCAAGACTAAGGTGAAAGGGTGTTTTTATGTGTGGCAGTTTTTTAAATATATATTTTTAATGATATGTGTGTGTTTCCTGAATATTTTCCTTTGCCTTTTTTTTTTTCATTCCACTGTGATAAGAGTTCAAAAGGAAGCTCCTCTGTGTCTATCTTAAAAGCTCTGATTTAATAATCAAACCCAATGCGGCTGATCTCCTCTTCTGATAGTTAACAAAAGCTAACAGAGCCAATACAGAATAATAATGAGCACTCTCTCATCTAAACTACACAGTGCCATGGTTCATTATGGTGGAGAGAGCGATTCATATGCGCTTTGAAATTAGTTGGAATTTTTCCATCCATCCATCTTCTATACTGCTTTATCCTTTTCAGGGTCACGGGGACCTGGAGCCTATCCCAGGGAGCATCGGGCACAAGGCGGGGTACAACCTGGACAGGGTGCCAATCCATCACAGGGCACAATCATATACCCATTCATACACTACGGACACTTTGGACATGCCAATCAGCCTACCGTGCATGTCTTTGGACTGGGGGGAGGAAACCGGAGTACCCGGAGGAAACCCCCGCAGCACGGGGAGAACATGCAACTCCGCACACACAGGGCCATGGTGGGAATCGAACCCCCGACTCTGGAAGTGTGAGGCGAACGTGCTAAAAATGCTGGGTTATTTTTACTGGGTCGAGCTGGGTTGAGCTGGGTCATTTTCACTGACAGTTGAAACAATGCACCCCTCCCCCACTACGACGTATCAGCCCAGCTCCTTGGGTCAAATCAACTCAGAGCGCACTGTTTGAATTTGCTTCACGTGGAGGTAACGTCTCTCACACGGACAGACTGTTAGATTTATTTGGAGAAACTCAGAAAGGATGTGTTAATATCCTACACACTTTTTGTGTTATTACTATTTCAACACATGTTCGGTTAAATTGTCCAATAAATGTGTCAAAAAAAAAAAAAGTGTTCAATTATTGTCCAATCACAATAATTTCACGCTGCTGTGCCGACTGATCTTAACTCGCCTCAGAGTGAATGTTTGTTGCTTTGACCTTTTGATCGTGACAGCGGAGTCGGAGTCCTGAGGCGAGGAAACCAAATGACCACCGGTAAGTTAGCATTCATCACTATTTAGCGTTAATGCTAAAGCTCTCGAAAATGTATTTATTGGGAAACAGTATCTCAGCAAGTGATAATTAACTTTACCCACCGCGACGGCTTAAAAAGTGAATATCATGTACTGCTTCCTCAGCGTTGGTGTTACACTAAATGGTCTGCACTTATTTAACCTTAACGGTTCCGAAGCACTTTAAACTGGTTCTCATTCACACACAGCGATGGTGCTAACTTGCCATTGGGAGCAACTTGGGGTTCAGCGTCTTGCCCAAGGACACTTCGGCATATGGAGTCACGTGGGCCGGGAATCAAACCGCCAACCCTATGGTTAGCGAACAACCCGCTCTGCCACCTGATCCACAGTCGCCCTACTAGTGTTTATTGTGGCTGTGAAATATGGACTGAGGTTATTCTGTCCTATATTTAACCAGCCTCTTAAAAACACCAGCAGTGTTTTTAAGAGTGTATAAAGCACATGACTCCTGCCAAAATTTTCCATAGGAATACATGTATTTGTTGGACACATCCATTATTCTTTGGAATATATTTTGCTTTATTCATTGCCTATTTTAATGATATTACTTAACTCCTTTCAATTAATCTACATACATTTGTGTATATCCATAACGTACATTAATCTGTGTATATCCATAGACAACAGTCTAATCAACCGCCTATTATGAGGGACATTTCAGTTTTTCCCTACAGTAAGAAAGGAAAATCATTCATAGGCACATGCGCATTTCACAATCCAGTTCCATTTGTTTTAACGTGTTCTTTGACAGAAAGTTGGCTTTTTTGTTCCAGTTTCATTAAATATTCATTTGGCAGAAGTGGTCCATTAAATGAAATGGCCAAGGCTACAGCACACTCAGATTTGCACTGCCATGTAGCTCACAAGTGCAATAACACGCCGTCTGTCACCAGGCAAATTTGCCATGTTCGCATTTACACGTTGTAAAGGCTAATTTTAACTTCAAATTGAGTAACCCATGCTAGAGTATACATTATAAACTTCTTTAAGATAAGTTAGTCGTTTCTTTATGCCCCCCCCAACACCCAGCAACACTGTAATGGTGTCATAGAAAGTGTAGGCAGGCCAGCTGTCACTTACAGCAGACCGTTGCCAAATCTAATAGCACCACCATAAAACATAATCCTCATTAGCCAAGAAGACAAAGATAAGCAGAGCACGCAGGAATATAAAGGAACCCATTGCCAGACTAATTAAACAAATAATGTGGATGTGCAGTCTGTGCTTAGAGTGACGGGCAAAAAAAAAAAAAGAGGGATTGAAAGAAGAGTGACAGGAGATTTGTGAGGATTGTTTTGACCAAAAGGTCTCAAGTGTGCACACACATTTAATTAGATATTCAGAATATAGGAAGAAAATTCTACATGCTGTGGTTTATAACTCAGCATCCAGTGAGTCCCAATCAGCGAGACTCAAGGTTTGAATTTATATAAGGACATTTATGATTTTTAAAATAAGTATAAGTATAATTATAATAAATAAGTATTAGTAAGTTTATCAGTAATGTTATATTTATATGGGGTAAATTCATATATATATGAACACCATATTTTAAACCTTTGTCACATTAGAATATCGCTTACTGTACAGATTATGGATTCAAACCTCATCTTACAAATTTTCAGAGACGTTTTAGTGTGCTTCTTTATTATTCCACATTAAATGATCAAATCGAATAGACAGAGGTCAAATGGAAAGTTCTTTATTGTATTAATGAAACCGTAGCGGAGAGTGCTGTGACTCATATCTGAAATGCAGAAACACAACAATTAAGCCTTTTTGTACACTGAGTGAAGCATCATGGGAACATGGCCTGTTGGTTTCATAAATATAAATTAGATGCTCACACAGTGAACGTGACAATTTAGCTCTGAAATCTATTCATTAATTGCCAGAGTTTCAAATTCACTGAAGAAATTATGAAATATTCAAGAAATATATTATTTCTCACCACAGGATCCACACTGTGAGCTTTTAATTAGCCTAATAATTAAAAATGAAATGATTAATCAGTCATGCATGGGTGTTTCTGCTCCAAACCCCTGTTCTTCTAGACCGGAGTAGAAATGAAAATTACGTATTAAATTAAATGTAGCGTTAATTTTAAATGATTAAAAACATAGAGGGGGATAAAAAGCTGATGTATCCTTTTGTTGTCATGTTGTCTATGTATCTGTTGGCAGTGCATACAGTCATGTGAAAAATTAAGTACACCCTATGGAAATTGTTTTTATTTTTATTTATTTATTTATTTATTTTTAAATATTTGGACAAGCAAATATTTGATCCTCTTTGAAACAGTGCCTTTTAATAAAGGTGATACGCTATCAAATGACACATAAAACTGACATTGTGTCGTTCTCGGTTAGACGTCATAATTCTTCTCTGGCCTCATTTAAAAATGTGGCAAAGGGACACTGGGTGTAACTTCAATGAAGACCAGTGGGGGATTATATATAAGAATGTTTTCACCTCATTATCCTGTAAATTATCCGAAATAATGGAACCGAGCTACAAATTCTGCACAGGTAGTACCTCACCCCACTTTATGTGAGTAAAATGTACCCTAATGTATCATTTGGATCTTCTGGGAATGTAGAAAACTTTTTTTGGAAAGAGATGCACGATTCGATTGTTTTGGAAACCCCATTGGACATTTCGCTTATACAATATCGTTTTGGTACGGAGCTGGACAGAACACTCGACCCCAATATCTGTAAAAGGGATTGGTATAATATCATACACTGAAAAAAAACAATGCATTTTGCTTAATTGGAATCCAACATTTGATCTGTTTAAACAACATTTGATTACGGATGGAAGAGCGTACCTATTACTTAAGAAGCAAGGCTGATGTCGTTCAGAGAAAATGGATGCCTCTCATAGACCTCTGACCCTCTGGCCATTTTAGGTGGATACCCTTTACAACCTATACGACCATATTATTTTTTTTACCGTAGTTGGAACTGGAATGTCCCTCCTTTTTATTATTATTATTATTATTATTATTATTATTATTATTATTATTATGACCATAATTATTCTACTACATACTAATTACATCTAAAGAGTTCTGTAAGGCCTAAAAGGCATAAGAGGGTCACACCAGATATTGAAAGCAAAGGTTCACACACTTTTGCCACTCATAGATATGTAATATTAGATCATTTTCCTCAATAAATAAATACATGACCAAGTATAATATATTTGATCTCATTTGTTCAACTGGGTTCTCTTTATCTACATTTAGGACTTGTGTGAAAAGTGAAGGTTTAGGTCATATTTATGCAGAAATACAGAAAATTCGAAAGGGTTCACAAACTTTCAAGCACAAGCGTATACCCCTACTTTCTGTACATTTCATAACCTCTTGCATAGCTGAATATCGCATCTGTGCCATGTCTATTCCTCCTTAGACTTCTTGTGTTTTTTGTATTTTTTTTTTCTTTCTTATTTATCATTTATTATGTGTCCTACAGTCATATTTGTGTATGTACTGGAAGCTTCACCTACCAAGTCAAATATGTTTTTAAAAAAAATTAGTACAATCATGAAGTCATGATTTTCCACTTACTGCTACAGTAAGTACCATAACCCTTTATGGTCCTCCAAATAGCCCTAGGGTATTTCCCAAGTGGGTTACAAGTTAAATCATCACTAGCTTCCAACCAATTACAGAACAAATAAATACCTCACCTGTTCAGGTACAAAAAAAAAATCCTAAAAATCCTAGTCCTGAATATATTTGTTTCCCTAGAAATATTGTCCTCTTCTACTCACAGACTCCTGTTTGTTACAGCTCCTGGCAATCACTGTGTAGTCTGAGTTCTTTCATGCCTATATTTAGGACATGATGCTATCTGACATATCTGAGCTGGCGTGTTGTGTATGCATACAAAATTCCTGAAACTTCAGTCCCAACACCTTATCATATTTGACTGATTTGTGTGTTTGTTTGTTTGTTTGTTTGGGGCCTGGGTAAAAGAGGATGGGCAAGGGGTTTGAAGATGGTTGCCCAGTGAGATGAAAGGCTATCATCTAAGAGGTTTGTGCATGTTCAGTAAGACAACTTGTGGCCTAATTCACTTCAGTTCACAACACATAATACTGTCATGACAAATTCCAGTTGTTTACTGTCGTGTACACACACACACACACACACACACACACACACACACACACACACACACACACACACACACACATTGCCACAAAAAAACACATTTCAGGAAATTTGCTATAGGCTTAACATGGACATAACAAAAGGGCTGTGACCTAATACACACATCAACTAAATCCAGCAGCTGAACACACACTCAACAGAAAGTCCCAAAATGACACACATCCGCTTGCAGAAAATAGATGAATAAAATTCAAGCTGTTTATACTGCTGTATTTTACACATGTTTTTGACATTTCCGTAAGCTAACCGGAATTTAATTTTGATTAAATACCAGTTGCTCCAGCTAGCTTATGTGAAATTAAAAAGCATGTTTTGAGCGGCTTCAAACGGCTACAGACGAAAAACAATAATGATTTAAAAAAAAAAAAAAAAAAAGGGAGGGTTGCCCTACCTTTCGACAACATTTTAAGATTAGCATACATGTACAACGAGAGAAGTAGGGTTGAACACAGGCTAGAACAGGAACTCAGAACATGTGCGGGCTCATCATGGTCGGGATGACATTGAAAAGAATTTTTAAGAATTTTAAGTGAGGATTTTAATAGAAGGAACAGCCCGAGTCGTCCACTTCCTCATCAGATCTTGAGATATTAAATGATTTCAAAAAGCTTCAGTAAAATCTTCCGCGTTTGTGGATAAAAAGGAAACCAGGTCTGTTCTAATTCTTGTGATTCAGATATACAGTGTACAGTACAGTCATGACCGTTTTTTATTACAGTTAAGATATCCTCTGTCGTGATATCCTCTGATTATACTAGAGAAATGGCCTGGTGTCCATTTCAGGGAAAGTTTTTATTGAACTAGCTTTCATCTGTTGGTTTATCTTTTAATGTATTTATGTCTCTTATGATTTACTGGTTTAGTTTTATCCTTTTTATTCTTTTATTTCATTTTATCTGTGTTTTATTTCCTTGTCGACCGGATTTCGCTGAGACGACGTACATCACTAGCGGACACTTGTCTTATAAATGTGTTATATGAATAAAGGAGACTTGTTTTCACTAGCCTGCTACACGTGTACGCATCGCGAAAGGTTTACACCGGTTACTGAGCAACGTCACTCGATGCAGCTTCCTCATGTGTTCCTAACCCCTAAGTGATTCTCTAGCTACAAGAGTGATTTTTTGGGTGATTCTCGCTTCCAAATGGTGGGCCAAGGCTGCCTAAGCACCTGTAGCTTCGCCACTTTGTTTCATATTCATTGCTATTTACATTTGTACATTTGTTGTCTTCTATAGGTTAGGCTGGGAAATATTATAAATGTGCTGTAAATAAAGAACAGAACAAGACATGAACAAAATTTAAATGTATTTATATACAGTAATTATATTATAACGAGATATAATATAGGGATTCGGATTAAAATGGGCTTTAATGAGATGACACATAGGGGTTGCAAGAAATTTCAGTCCATTCTGAAAGTATTGGAACGGCAAGGCCAATACTTTTGTTTTTGCTGTACACTGAATGCATTTGGGTTTGAGATCAAAAGAGGAATATGAGATGATAGATCAGAATTTCAGCTTTCATTTCAGGATATTTACATCTATATGTGATAAATAACTTAGAAAACGGCACCTTTTGTGGAAGACCACACCAATCCCTTGCTTGCAATAACTGCATCAAGCCAGTGACCCCCTGACATCACCAACCTGCTGCATTCTTCTTCTGTGATGCTTTTTCCTGGCTTTTACTGCAGCTTCTTTCAGTTTTCATTTGTTTTGGCGGCATAAAATGAATTATATGCAGTATGAAATAGGTAATAATAAAATATAAAATGTATTTTCTGATTATTTTCCACAGTTTCTCCCTTTAGTCTGATTGACTTGGCCAGTCTAAATTCTTTTCCTTTTCCCCCATGATGATGTCCTTTGTTGTGTTGGCAGTGCTTTTTGTCTTGCTGCATGATGAAGTTCCTCCCAATTAGATTGGATGCATTTCTCTATCAATTGGAAGAGACTGTTCCTGTAAATTTCTGAATTCGTTCTGCTGCTTCCATCATGAGTTACATTATCAATAAAGATTAGTGAGTTCATCCCAGAAGCAACCATGCAAGTCCAAGCCATGACACTACCTCCACCATGCTTGACTGATGAGCCTGAACGTTCTGGATCATGAGCAGATCCTTTCTTTCTCCACACTTTGGCCTTTCCATCGCTTTGCTAGAGGTTAATCTTGGTACCAGAACTTTTGTGGCTCATCTCTGTATTTCTTTACAAATTCCAATCTGACCTTCTGATACGTACTGCTGATGAGTGGTTTGCATCTTGTGGTATGGACTCTATATTTCCACGCTTTATATCTTCTTTGAATGGTGGATTGAGGATACCTTCACCTCGGCCCTGTGGAGGTTATTGGTGATGTCACTAACTGTTGTTTGGGTTTTTCTTCACAGGTCTAACGGTGTTTTGTTGTTTGCCAACCAGTTCCAAGTCTGGTTGTTAGTACACCAATGCTTTCTTTCTTTTTCATGACATTCCAAATTGCTGTATTGGCTATGTCCAATTTTCGTGCAATGGTTCTGACAGATTCTCAGCTTCAAAATGGCTTGCTTTTCTCCCATAGACAGCTCTCTGTTCTTCATATTGGTTTATCCTTTTTAACAACAAATGTAGTGTTTACAGGTAAAACCTAGGCCTCAAACCAAGAGTAGACATTCAGAGCTATTAATTCTTTAAACAATCAATTTAACAGGGCACACCGGGGCAGCAAGAAACACCGATCAGTCATATGTTCCAATACTTGTGATCACTTGAATAAATGGGAGGGTTCAAACAAAAGGTGCAAAATCTGATCTATTGTCTTATATTCATCTTTTGATCTCAAACCCAAATGTATTCAGTGTACAGTAAAAACAAAATAAAAATTGGCTTTGCCATTCCAATACAGTCAGACGGGACTGTATTTCCAGGCCCTCGCATTTTAAAATTATGACAAGCTTTCCCTTTTCTCACATTTTGAGCAAAATAATTTTCTGCATGATTTACTGTATTGGCCAGGGTACTGTATGCACTCAGCACTCTGGATTGCAAGTTCTTTGACAGATACTGTGTATGAATAAGAGAGAGAGAGAGAGAGAGAGAGAGAGAGAGAGAGAGAGAGAGAGAGAGAGAGAGAAGGAAATATTGAAAAATTGAGATTTGAAGAAACTTAAGTGACCTGGGGGCTTCTGTGCATTAAACACTAAATCCATCACTGCATAAGATTAGAAGTTTACACTTGTCTACAAATCTACAATTAAACATTAGCATTTTACATAAGCATCATATTGCCTTGACAAAGATGAACAATTTTAGATTAGCCAACTAGGACAGAGCCGGAAGCTATGAAAGACAATCTCTTCGTATTTGTCTTGCAGTCTGATTTCATAAAAAGAATCATTGACTCCATCTAACAACTGATTTTTTTTTTTTTTTTTTTTTTTTTTTTGCTGTAACTGACTAAGATCAAGACATGATAGTAGAGAAGCGATATATTAGCATCCCTCAAAGTCAAACTGATGATTGACATTACTTGGCTGTATGCAGGATGTGTGAAGAAATAGTCCCAAGCAGATTTTCATTCCAGAACCTTCATACTGTGCTGAATCCCAAGCTCCTGTGTGTCCAATCCCCATTACCAAACACCGATTGACCAGAGGCCGAGCTAGTGAAAATACTCCAACAGCTACAATATGCATGCTTGGCAAGAAGTAATGTTTGCTTAATTTACCACAGCAGTAGAAGCACATTAGGATCAGAAACCAGCATCACAACAGGCAGCAGGCTTGCACATACAGTGAGAGAGAGAGAGAGAGAGAGAGAGAGAGAGAGAGAGAGAGAGAGAGAGAGAGAGAGAGAGAGAGAGAGAGAGAGAGAGAGAGAGAGAGAGAGAGAGAGAGAGAGAGAGAGAGAGAGAGAGAATATATATTGTTAGGCATCCTAGGATATACCACTCCACCATTAACTGAGTGGTTAGCACATTCACCGCACACATCCAGGGTTGCAGGTTCGATTCCCGCCCCGCCCCTGCCCTGTGTGTACAGATTTTGTATGTTCTCTCTGGGTTTCCTCCGGGTACTCCAGTTTCCTCCCTCAGTCCAAAGACATGCATGGTAGGCTAATTGGCATGTCCAGAGTGTCCGTAGTGTATGAATGTGTATGTGATTGTGCCCTGCGATGGATTGGCACCCTGTCCAGGGTGTACCCCGCCTTGTTCCCGATGCTCCCTGGGATAGGCTCCAGGTTCCCTGCAACCCTGTAGGATAAGCGGTATAGGAAATGGATGGATGGGTGATTTTCAGTGCTTGATTAATTTCTTTCAGCTGCTTCCTGAAAGAACTGCTTATATGAAATATGGACTTGTTTATTTGTTCATGATGGAAACTTGGCTCATAGTCATAAATAAAGCTTTCATTAAATCTGACCTATTCTAAAATAAATAAAAACGTCGTTATAAATAGAATGCACATAACTACCTGCAGGTCAGGTCAGAAAATTGCTTAGTTTTCTACCTGATTATATTCTTAAACCGCTCCAGCATATTTAAAAAGCAGAGCATAATTCCATGGCATTTTATTTGCAGCTACCAAACAAAAGCACCGCTAACTCAGCTTGACTGATTTTTTTGAATTTTTTGTCCCCTCTCCATTTTGGACAGCTTGTTCTTTCCTCACATATCTTGGATAACTGTAGTCTACTGAATGCTTTCCTTTTATTGACTCGTTATTGCGGCACCTGCTTTAGGGCATGTATCATGTTAATTTAATATACACGAGTGTAAAATTGGGTGTGTGGTAGGCATATGACATGTAAGTAAATGACTAATGGGTGTGAGCTTGCATCATTTTTCACTCAAATTGTGGGTGTTTCAATGATGTATGAGAATTTCATGAACCACGGGAAGTTTCCTTTGTATGTCACTTAGTGCGCTCAAATCTGTGCTAATTTCTATGTACTGTACCTTTGATGTTTATAGGCCATGGTCTTTAAAGAGACTTCTTACCAAACCACACATTTTCCTAACACAAACACAAACACAAGAATACATTGGGTGTTTGATACAGCACTTTTTAAAAAAACAAAAAAAAACCCCAGCACTCTATGTTGTCCTTAAGCATGACTATTGTGCTGTTTTGTAAACAGTGTTATAATGTTTTTGCGTAAAACACAAAAAGAGCCCTCATGCATTTCAGTTATAGCCCTGGATTGTATGCTGCTAAGCAACATGGCAGCATTTTGATGTTTTTCCTGTCAGACGGATGAATGGAGTGCATTTGGCATCTTTCCCAGATGCGTGTGGCCCCCAGAGTGCTATTGAAGTGAGCAATGAGGGTGATTTATCGACAACAGCCATACGCTCACTAACCCTGTACAGTGTGGAAGTGAAAGGTAAAACAGTGCACAGGATCCTCACCATGAGGCCGTTTTACAGCAATTAAACAGCATGGTTACCTTCTCTCCTTTGTGGACAGTTTTAAAGATAAGTGGCTCTGCTCCTCATGGAAGATGCTTCTGTCATATCCAATCTCAGACAAAAAGTCAAAAGGTTTACTTTAGCATGAAACTGGACTGCTGGCTGAACACACTCCTGACTGGGAGTGTTGGCAGCTCGGCTATTAAATGTGTGCACTTATTTCGGAGAGGTTCTTAAAAGGTGTCAAAATGCGAGGTACACGAGTGAACACATGTCAGAATCCTTCAGTTTCGAATCAGTTTCAAAGGCACGAGGTGTGAGTGGGGGGCTGGGATTGGGGAGAGGGAATATGGGTGATACTGTGTGGCTTCCACAATGTTTGGACAGGAGTGAATTGTGCCAATCAATTATTCTTAATGCCTAATGGTTTCAGGTTGAAATACACCATTTTTAGTGCTCTTAATTGTTAAATTGGACAAAATATTACATTCTTTTTTAAAAAAAAAAAAAAAACATTAGTGGTTTAAATTCATAAGCAACTATAGTGTTTGTCTTTATTTATTTATTTATTTATTTATCTATTTTTATTCTCACACATGGAAAACCAGCAGGAAAGGACCAGACGTTGGCCACATATACTTTGACAGAACATTTGATTCATTTTCCAAGTGTCTGAGGTTGTTCCAAAGAGGTGGAGCGCAACAATTTAGAAAAGTCACATTTCAAAACCAATTGCTCGCCCAGCTCCGCTGTGATTGGCTGGTAGAGACGTGGGAATGAATAGGGGAGTCTTAGTCAGTGCAGTATGTTAGCTGTATTTCACTTTGTCGGGTAAAAATGTCATTCATTTTAAAGCTAGCAGCTTGTAAATTATTAAACTATTTTACTGACTGAATAGTGGAGACAAAGACTATAGCACTTAATTTAAAAAATAATAATTATTATTATATATACATATTCTACAGGGCGCGCGGTGGCTTAGTGGTTAGCACGTCCGCCTCACACCTCCAGGGTCGGGGTTTCGATTCCCACCGTGCCGCTGTGTGTGCGGAGTTTGCAATTTCTCCCAGTGCTGCGGGGGTTTCCTGCGGGTACTCCGGTTTCTTCCCCCAGTCCAAAGACATGCATGGTAGACTGATTGGCATGTCTAAAGTGTCCGTTGTGTGTGATTGTGCCCTGTGATGGATTGGCACCCTGTCCTGGGTGTACCCCGCCTTGTGCCCCGTGCTCCCTGGGATAGACTCCAGGTTCCCCGTGACCCTGAAAAGGATAAAGCGGTATAGAAGATGGATGGACATATTCTACAGTTTTTGAACTGATGGTTGAATGAAAAAATTGAAATGATGTCGTGTTTATGTTCATGGCAATAAAATAGTTTGACAGACTGGTCGATAGAGTTTGGAGCTTGTCTATTTCAGGTCAGAGCAGTGGAGCAATGTGTATGGAATTAGTGTTTAGAGATATAGAACAACTCGTAACTTAACATGTCAGAGCGTTTTAAGATCCTGCCCGTTCATGATTAAGTTGTAAAAGCTGGCGAAAACTCATACCAATGCTATGTTTTATGTTCGACTTGCTCACAACAATAAAATGTGTACTCGGATAGGGACTGCAGTGTTTATGGCACCATTTAGGACAAGGCCAGAGTCAGCACTTACTGTACAACCTTAGATAAACACTTAAATGTTGTCATTGCTGTCAGTGATCTACGCAAAATAAATCCTTCATAGACGATCTAGCTTCTAGTTATGCCCCTCAAGTGGCTTGTGCAGTATGCCTGTTAAGTGGCAAGTTGAAGGAGAGGAAAGCAGGCGATTTTTTTTCACATTGTTCAGTGTGCACACACCACTATTCTCCTCTTTCGGCACGAGCACTACGTTAACTAGGGATCTGTAGAATCAAGTGCATCCACTCTTGTAGCAGACAATTGAACGGCTGAAAAACAGCAAATAATTTGATTATAACTAATAAATAATGTTATTCGCCAACAGTTCTTGGCTCATGATTGAGCACCCAATTGGAGATGTCAGTTCCAGTGTATTGTACAATTATTCCAGGGCATTCACTTTCAGCACTACCCAAGAGCCTTCTTTCGGATCCCGATCCAGCGCTGAGTACAGAGTTTTGAATCTGAACCTCACTATAGCCCAACAAGATCTGTCTTCTAAAACCCCTAAAACCTCCAACTATTATCCAACCATAAACTCGCTGCTACTAGTGACTGTAAATGTAGGAATCCACCGGCCTCACCCCTGTTCCAGTACTAAACTATTCTGAAAATTTCACAATAGTGACATTTTTCGGGTTAAATGTTTAGTAGTACAGCTCACTCGTATGAGTTAGGTGTATATCCCACAACCCTGAAATGAAACCTATGTCGTTGTTATATTTATTTCCTGGTTTACTTCCTCTTGCTGCACCTCGGTTTGTTTATGCCCATTGATAACCTGTTCCTCTTAATTAATCTCAATGTGTCTTGTTAGACTGCATGTACTGTACACTCTTCTGTTCATACCCTCTCTATGAATCTGTGCTGTGTAATACTGGAATTTTAAGCTGTGGCCACTTTAAGCTGGTTTCTCCTATAGTTTTAGATGTCTTCTGTTTTTGAGCTTCCTGTTTGCATAGCAAATATGGATTTACCCGTGTTTCTCTTGCTGTTGATTTGAAATATATAATTATGCCTCCCCACTGTTGTGCTGGAATTCTGTTAATCCCATCCTCTTAAGGTTTTGGCGATTTAGACTAAATTTTTACATCTTAAAAACTTCATGTGTGAACTGTATGGTGTTTGTGGCTTTGTGTAATGTCCTATAAAATGTGTTCCCCTTAGCTGTCAGAGTTCCTGGTAAATTTCTTTATAGTTTAAGCATTGCCGTGATCCAATCTGCACAGGCGTCTACAGTGTAGTGGCCGCTTTTGAAATAGCACCATAAGCTAAAGCCAGTTTGTGACTTGCTAATATAAGATTAGCATGGTGTTGTTGCTCGGTTACTATGTTCACACGGCATGTACTGTACTGCATGACTACCATCACTGTTTCATGTTACAGTTAAGAAGTTTGAATTCTCTTTTTTCCAAAATTGACATCCTTACTTACAACATTCCCCTGCTCAAATACATGTCCATTAAATCGTGCACATAATTCAGCTCTTCAAGCGTTGCCCGCTTGGCAACAGTTTTTCAGCCTGAGGTGACATTTAATTGACATTTAACGTTAGATTCCATGGTCACCATTTGTGTGGCATATGAGTGTAAGCATGTGATTTCAGAGATCGAGTTTCAGTATGCGGTGTAAGGAATAATCAGATTACATGCACAGTGTATGCCCAGCTTTAGTAAGGCTATTGATAATGTTCCTAACATCTGATGGCATCAGTGGTACAGAATGACTGCTAACCCTGCAACCAGGTCCCACTTCACTTCCATATATAAAAAGCGAACACAGAATGCACTAATGGGATTATTTAAACTATTTTATACAACAACAACAACAACAACAACAACAACAACAACAAAACTCAACTATTTGACCAAATCCCTTTGTGAAATGGAAATATAATTTTAATGTTATGCTTGTAGACTATTTGATTCATTTATTTGATGACGTATTCGATTTAAAATTTGGCGTTTAACACAGTGCAGTTCCTGTTATATCTTTTTTTTTGTTTGGATGTTTGTTTATATTTAGATTTTTATTTTTTCTCCCAGAGAGGTTTCTCTCAGCGAGTGTGAATCACTATTATTCAAACCTGCAAACTTCCAACAACAGGGCAAACACCATTGGAGCCACTCTGGAATCAAACAGTTCTCTATGCGTTTTGTGGCATCGTTATAAGGAAAAATAAAATTATACATATGTTTTAAATAATATACTCTGATTTCAGGGTCCTACTAGCCCATCAATATTAACATAATCTCGCAACAACAAATTTGGAAGAACTCACCCAAGCCAATTCATGGAAGGCTGCAAATGGATGCTATGCAACATTTCTGCGGACTTAATTCATATGAAGTAAAACAAATCACATGCTCCTAATTAGTTTTTGTTTTTTCTTTGTTTGTAGATAGAGACTCATCGTACCAACTAATCCTCATGCAAAAATTAATTAATTGCACTATTGATATTAATTGTCATACCGATGAGGATGTGTTCCCTCGGGAGGCTGGCTCTGCTCAAGATTTCTTCCTCTTGTCATCTCAGGGAGTTTTTTTTTTTCAAAGCCACAATTGGCTCTGGCTTGCTCATTAGGGATAAATCTGAATGAAAATTGCATATCCGGACTAACTGTAAAGCTGCTTTGTGACAATGTCCATTGTTAAAAGTGCTCTCTAAATAAAATTGAATTGAATTGAAGTTCACCGGACTGGTAAGGAGCAAGAGAGATTGCATATGGATGAATTTGTATGTTATGACCTCCAACCCTGTCATTCAACCGAGCCTTACTCATTTGAGCCTCTTTATATATTTATATAAGTTGGCTCGTTCCCATGAATTTAAAATTTAGACTGTGTTGGTTATAAACATGAGCCCAGATGTTCTATGCTAATGGGGAATGAAGGTGAAATTAAACATGCATTTTCAACAAAAAACTGCAGGTCTGACCTGAAATCAGTGGTTAATAATACATTTTCACATTGACTGTCAAACTGTCAGTTGAATGGGTTTAAAATGACCATAAGAGATAAGAAGGAAGAATTCAGGTCATGTTGCCATTACTCACAAGCTGGAGCATGAGAGATAATTACACCCTGTCGTACATTAACTAATGCACAACACCATTTATAGGTATGCCTACAACACCTTTTAAATGCAGACGTTTCGTTTTGGGAAGCTTCTATTCATAACGATTTAGTTAGCGAAACCCACATCAGCGTAATTTCTGTGATAAGATGAAATAAGAGATCACATCTCTGTCGCATGTGGATGTGGTGGATAGAAACATGTCCAGTGGCTAATTAATCAAATCTATTGAATCCATTCTTCTTTTCATTCTCCTTCTCCGTTTCCTTGATGAGTTCATATGTCTTCTTTGGAATCGATAATGTTTTTCTGTGGACCAAACAGCAAAATCAATAGTGAGGACAAGGGTCCATTTTGGTTTTAATTTATCCAGACAAGATATCGAGTCAAGAAACCATTTAGGGGTCCTGTTTATTTATTCTAAGGGCTGCAACATTAATCTAAAGATAAACATGAAGGTTTAGCCTAAACAGGTCAAGTTTTAGTTGTTTGAGAGATCTTAATGACATTCGAAGGTGATGGGGAAACTGCTGCCTATTTACAAAATGATGCATATGATACGGGATGAATGTACTCAGGCCTTAGTGTAAATTTGACACGTGTATATGAATCCATATTTATCATAGAAGCAGAAAGTGCACATTCTAAAACCTATCCATAGCAACAGGAGATTGCTAAACTATTAATAGACTAGAAACAGCTTCACCAACATTGTTTTTCATATTGGCCATCTGTTGTCTGAATGCTATTGTAGCCTGCTGGCATAAAACCTGCTGAAAGAAGTGAACTGCATAACCAGGGAAGGATTTTTTTTACCTGCTATTTATTCTCACTGGCCTTATTCATATCTGCTGTCCATAAGCGGAGGCTTGAAATACACTGTGTGGCCAAAAGTATGTGGACACCTGGGCATCACACTCGTACATCAGCCATATTATGCTTTTCTGGAACTTTGATGCCCCAAACCTGTTCCAGCATGCCAATGCCACCATGCACATAGTGAAATATATGGAGACATGGTTTGCCAAGGTTGGTGAGTCCTGACCTCAACCCCACTGAACACCTTTGGGATGAACTGGAACATGGACGGCGCACCAGCCCTCCTTGCCTAACATCAGTGCCTGAACTCACTAATGCTCTTGTAAATGAATGAGCACAAATCCCCACACTCCAAAAATCCACTGATAAGCTTCTCAAGAATAGTGGTCAGTGGTCATCATTTTTTGATGACTCTTCGACTCACAAGTTCTATATTACCCTTGAATAAGTTCCAATCCAAGTCTCGGTTAAACAAAGTACATTACGTGTCTTATAATTTCAGTTACAATAAGGCGAATTCAATAATCATTGTCAGAAATCCAAGCAGGTGTTGGAGCACAGGCAGACAAAAATAAACAAGGATAATCCATGATCACAAATAAGGTCAAACCAGGAAAAACAAAAACATATGATACTCAGGAACACGGCTTTAACTTAAAGAAAGAAGTGCACGATAAGGGTAGATGAGAGTTAAGGATTGAGTAGATAAGTTAAGGATTGAAGAGTAGATAAGAGTTAGGGTGAGGCTAGATTCACTATCCACTATTCTCTCCGCTCCACTAATAGCTGGTGTGTGGTGGGCGGTCTGGCACACTATGGCTGCCATCGCATCATCCAGGTGGATGCTACACAATAGTGGTGGTTGAGAAGACCCCCCACAATACTATATAAAGTGCTTTAAGTGTCTAGAAAAGCGCTAACTAACTAACCATGAATTCTAGTCACCCCACTGGAAATTATTATGCTTCCCAGTTACAGTAGATTCAGCCAGCTGAGCATGTGTAGTACTTGTTTTGCCTATTGAGTATGCTAAAACAGAACCAGTGATCTACAGCTATTTCAGAAGTGATTTGTTAGTCTATGGCTGGACTCCAAAAGCCACAGACAGAGATATGTTTTTGCCACAATGAAAGGAGCCCAAGCACAAATCGGCATCAAGATTTCACACACACTCTGCCAGGTGGTCTCCTGTGTAGCCCCTTGGGCTTGGACCATTTTTGAATACAAAAGCCCACAGCACACAGGATTTGTACATCCATAACTGGAAGTTCTGTAAATCATATTCACCTGACTGGACCCAGTGCCTTATCATATTCTACTGGGACTGCTGGACAATGGCAAGTCCGCTTCTACACACAAGGAATACAATATAGGAGCCACTGCAATGTACCAAGCCTTCATGGATGGAATTTCACAAGGGTCTCATAGGCTTATCAATGCATTTCTAAAGAGGTTCTGGGCAAGAAAGTACAAAAATAAATGCTTCACTTCCTAAAGCAAGGACTTCTGCTTCAATGAGCCACCATGACAGCCTCAATGAGCCTTTGTCTCTTTAACTAAACCAGTGGGATGAAACACCATTTTCCCAAAAGATCTTCCCTCAGTTGGTGTTTTGATGTTAGTGGAGAGCTTTGTCAAATACTGCTTATGTACTATGCAGATTACTGTACTATAACATTAAACCAGATAGATGTACCATGATACACCATATCAGAAAGTACATTTCAGCCATTGTCCTTCACTCTCTGGGTGACTGTATCGCTGAGAAACCATAAAGACAAGGAAGATCAAGCCTCTTTCTTGATTGATTGGCGCAAAGTGAGGACACAAAGAGAAAGAGGATCACAGGCTGCTTCAACATTAATCCGCATAGATATTAAAACTGCATTTTTAATTTTTAAAGTGAATCTGATGGATGTACAAAAATAACATTAATCTTTAACAAAGCTATCAAACTGGATAGCAGGCACAAGAACTGCAGTACAACATGGTCCAGCATCTTGTTTGTTTTGAGTCGAATGGGTCACATGATTGTACCACATGACTAAACATACATCATCATTTTCTCAGTCCACACTACAACGTGAAAATTGCATTTTCCGATTTATCCGCTTGGGGGAGCGTTTTTAAAAAGTTCCGGGGGAAAAAAAACGCCATCTCAGTGTGGATTTCATGCGTTTTGAAATTTATCCAGAGGAATGTAGATATAACCGTAGTTTCGTATAAGTGGGAAAACAGTCTTTTAACTTGTATTCCAGCCCTTTCTATTACAACGAATTCCACTCAGCAACAACTCATTTGTTACTTTTATCTTAGAAATTTACTTTCATGGCAGGTATAACAGCAGAAGTTTAAGCATCAGTGGACAACTAGACCCCTCCAAGGTATAAAGTTGACTGAAACACTACGTTTACATGGACAGCAATAATCTAATTATTGACCTTATTCTAAATAAGACAATATTCTGATTAAGGTGTTTACTTGAGTCGCTTTTAGAATATTCCTTTCATGTTCCTGTTTTACGTGTTATAGAACATAGATCGATTAACGTCACACGTCATCACGTCCCCGCGCCACGCCGTCCGACGTTCCCCCCAGAATTTCACGTATCGACGTACAGTTTGTCTTCGTTTGGGTACCGTATACAGTTTTGGGTGTTTTTATTTTTCATTTTTACAAACGCTTCAAGTGCGGTTAATTATTTGTCGTGCTGTACGTGCAAATAGACGTGTTCCGTGTCCTAAACCGCGTACTCACCTACTATATAGTAGCTGAAATGCATGTATTTCTCCTGCTATATAGGAGGCAAGTACGCGGTTTGGGACGCAGCCGTGCTCTCTTGTTTGCCGTCAAACGGTTGAGCGCTGCCGTGTGTGTACGTGTCCTGTCACACAATGTGGTGAAAACTCCCACACGACGTTAATAGTGTGATTAAGGTGTGTACGTGTCTGTAATACACGTCGATAATGCGACTAAAACAGGAATACTCCACGTCTTAATTCTTAATTTGTGTTTACTTCGAGTATGACTTTAGTCTGATTAAGGTAATAAAAATTTGCTGTTCACATACTAGTTTCTTAATCAGAGTATCGTCTTAATCGGGTTAATATTGGATTATTGTTGTCCATGTAAACGTACTGAATTACTCCCCGTGAGCAGGTCTACAACAGTCCATGAATTTCCTGCACATATGAGAACAGAGCTTCTACTGTATATATGCTGCATTGCTCCTTATTCAACGCGTACAAAAGGACGATAATTGTACATCAAGAGCTGTATTCCTTTACTTTCCTTTGAACTACCACCATATTATTTTCTCTGTTGTTCTCCTGCTTCATGTAGCACAAGGCATGGCCACATACATTAAATGTTAATACATTCTCAAGCTCAATGTGAACATACCTATTTGTTGAGCACATGGTGAAGGATAGCTCTTCGTTTTTCCAACCAGTGCCTGAGTACACTGAAGTACACTGTACTAGCAAACGTAATTTCAACCCTACGTTTTAATGTCTTACCCACTGACACTTTATAACTGCTGCTATTGAGCTTTTGTTATCACTTGCTATACTAAACGCTCTTTCAGAGTCAGTGTTTTTTTCCTCTTGCCATCTTAGGCAAGATGCCATCTTAGGCCATCATGAAACATGCTAACTTGCCATTGGGAGCAACTTTGGGGTTCAGCGTCTTGCCCAAGGACACTTCGGTATGTGGAGTCACGCGGGCCGGGAATCGAACCGCCCAACCCTACGATTAGTGGACAACCCGCTCTACCACCTGATCCATAGCCGCCCATATTATGTAGTGCAGCTGAATGGAAACATTTGCATTTATTGTACTTCTACACTAATTTATTCATGTTTTGCCTTTAATTTGTCACCACAAATGTCGCCACAAATTTGTAAATTTGTGTGTGTGTGTGTGTGTGTGTGTGTCCGAAAATATATTTAGTGCAATAGCTTAAATATGTTTCATTGCTGCCCAGCACAGGACTGGCGTCAACTCCTATCTAGTGTTTACTTTGAATATGTCAAGGCACAATGCTGCTTCCGATTGTAGTCTTCTCCAATGTAGACAAAAATGCACATGTACACGGGAAAATACATGAAATACCTTTTCCGTTAAGTGCATGTCTGTCCCTATGATTTATTAATCAAAGTGTATCAATTTGATGAACTATATATATATATATATATATATATATATATATATATATATATATATATATATATATATATATATATATATATATATATAAGGTCCATACACAACTTCTCTTTTATCTCTTAATAACAGAAAGCCGAGTGATGGCACTCATTTCACAGCACCCCCCCCCCCCCCCCCCCCAAAAAAAATGTGCAGATGGCCGATTAACAGTATTTTAACACACAAACACCTTTCCTTTGAAAACATAATAAAATGCAAAGTGCCAAGAAACGGAAAACATTTATACTGAATACTGTAACAAAGCTGCTTTCCTAATGTAGTTTGTGTATTTTCCACGTCGTTCTTTCGACCTAAAAGATGTTCGGCAAGGGACGAAATAGAAAGGTTGAGCTGAAACGTTCCACTTTATCTTTCTTTTGTACTGTGTATGTCTTCTGCACATTGGCGATAACACACAACACCTGCTTTCAAAACGTATTAAAGGACACATTTTTACAAAAAATATATATAAATAAAAAAACGTGGAACTTGTCATAGTCTCCTTATTCCCTTCTTGTTCCCTTTGCTTGTTCAGTTGCCGCAAAGGGGCATATACTTTCGTACGCCATGCCTTTTCTTATAGTGCAAGATGAGGTTCTGATTGAAACTTGTCCAACTATAAAATCCCCAAATTGTACATCTTAAAATGTCGTGACGGCCATTCTGCCTTAACATATAGTATAATACACAGTCAGGTCCATAAGTATTTGGACAGTGACAGATATTTGTAGCTTTGTCTCAGTGTTCCACCACAGTGGATTTGAAATGAAGCAAGACGTTACTGAAGTGTAAACTTGCAGCTTTAATTCAAGGGGTTTAACAAAAATATTGCCTTAACTCCCTCCATTTTGTCCTGACTGTATTAATACAAGATCCACAAAACCACCTGAGACTCTTAACAATAATGATAATGAGCATCACAATACACTGAAGTGTGGTAATATTTTCCAGTGGTGACCCTGATCATAAATCACAAGGTGCAGTTCTTCTGCGCTTTACTATTTGTTATTTAATTGCATTTTCTTTTTTTTTTCCTTGAGGAATGCCTGATCTCATGGGAGCCACTTGAGCATAATTCTCCTGTGATGACTAGTGGAGCATGCAGTTTCTCCCGGAGGTGGATTTTTCAATTAATTGGTTTATGGGACAATAAGCACCCTTCCCCCTAACTTCCATCAACTCTTCCTCAGTTTTTTGGCCATGTGGTGAAGCGTTAGCATCCTGAGCAACAAAGGAAGCATGACACAGGCCGATATTACAACCCACGATTTACTGTGATATCCATTCAAAGAGACAGCAGAAGATTGTTCCATATTTGAAGCCTTTTTTTGACGATTTGCTTTATTTATTTAGTCCCAGCATGCTCTTATTATACAGTGGTTTAAAAGCGTGTGCATTTGGATCATTGAATTGCTTTTTATTTAGTTGCACAGGAAATACGTCTCTAAACAAAACCGAAAGACTATGCTAGACATAAGGACCCCTGTTTTCCTGATTGTAATGCAAGCACCAAAGTATGACATGAAGCTCACGTGGTTATATTTTCTCACAATTCTCTGCCCCTGATCTCAGGCAGTAACCTGGCAAAGAACAGCACATTAATAACTAAGGAGGTTTGGTTGGAATGTACACGATGTGAAAAGGTTGTGCTGCTTCAAATCAATGAAATCATGAGGTTTCTGTCATTTCTTTAAAATACAGCATGCGGTGTGCAGAGCAGTGATCATGTCATAATACAGTGTTCGATCTCACTTATAGTTTTTAGATTTCAATGATGTTGCTCACAATCCAGAAATTCTTCCATTACACAAACTGAAGATGGTAGTAAGGGTAAATGTATAGAAGAGGATCTGAACTACTTTAACTGAACAAAAAAAAAAAAAAAACGAAATCCTGATCCTGAAGTGTTTTAAAATGAGCAAACCTGTGGCATTTTTTTCATCGAAAAGCCTTAGCAATATCATCTCGATTTGTCAACGAGACCATGGCTGAATCCCCAAATGGCTCCCTTTGGATGTGTAGACTTTTCGACCATTTATTTCATACTCGACTGTATGTGTGTATGTGCAGTTGTATGGGGAGAATTTTTTCGAGAATCAGGACATTCCTCTTCACTGCCTGTTATGGTTTGTAACTGGATGTTTTCATTAAAAGTATTGATCTCTGTCATACCTGGCCTGCATGGAGAGAGATAATAATTCATAGTGATTTGCTGTGTGCTGTCCATCTCCATTTATTCCATCTGTCAGAATTCACATCAAACATTCTCGTTAATGTCAGTAGTCTGGTGTTTGCACATAACTGAAGGCTGAACACAAGCCACTTGGCTAGCTCTTTTAATTAACTTGTGTATTCGTTTAATATGATTTAATTGGAATGTGTAATGAAGAACACTAACCATGTTAACCCTATGAATTACTGCGCCTACCTTATACCATTTCTTGCCACTCGAGCAAATTGCTTGGCTATGTTTTGTTTATATGGCATGAATGGCAAAAGGAACACACTGCATGACTTAATGCTAGCTGAACAGACTGGACCAAGCAACCAATTAGTCCCTATCGTGCTCAGTCAAAGATGATGTGCCCTTCAACTCCCCAGTCTTTCTTCATCTTTGTCTATTAAATTCTTTCACCCCTGCTCCTGTCCTCTTCCAATTAAACACTAGGAACTTTAGAGTGGCATGTGGTGAGAGGGTTAGAACAAGCTCACAGCGTTAAGCTTGGCTACCTCACTGCCTAGCGCTACTGACAGCCATGTTCAGATAATGAGGAATGCTGCATGCGCATTGGTTCCGGTGCCAGGACACACAACCACATCATGTCTTCATTATCACTCAAGTCAGATCCTTCCATCATTCTGTTTGTCCTCCATGATCCTGCCGCTGATCACAGCATGAATTGTTGTGTTTTACCTGTGTCATTCTCCTGCCAATCCAAAGCCAAGTCATTGCTAACGGGGAGGATTGATTAAATAAATCCACAATGGGCTGTCAGCAGTTTAGCATAGCAAATCACAACTTTACCTTTGCTTATTGATTGTTTATGAAAAATATCTTTTGGAAAAGCAGAAACGTTTGTTTGTTAAGGGGTCGTCGCTAAAGGGACGTTTAAATGCATCAGAGTCAATCGAATATTGCAATCCACTTTATTGTGATCTCCATTCAAAGAGACAGCAAAGATTGCTCCGTATTTGCTTTTTTTGATTAGTCCCAGCATTGTGATGCTCGCTGAAGACTAAATACTTAAGGAACGTGTCATTCTCATTCTTACTGCACTATTAGTGCCGCATAGAGTACTGAATATCGTTAACTGCAAGATGAAAGGTAGTAAACAAAGCCGAAACTGTGAGTAAAAACTGGTATAGCTTGCCGTGGCTATGTATTTACGATTCATAACGAATGAATTAATTTAGTAAGTAAGTCAGTCAGGAAGTACATGATGTAAATAAACAAGGAACTAAGGATGTCGATAGATTTTTATTGTAAGTTTATAAAGTTTACTGAGTGTATATATACAGTATAGATGCATTTTTGATTATTTTCATTCTTTTTAATAATTCTAGGGGTGTTGTAGCTGTTAGTTACTAGTTTCACTGTTAAGTTCTGTGTAGTGTCTTGGTGATTGTGTAACCAGTGACTCAGGATGAGTATAACCAACACCATGAAATTAAAATAAGATTTACCGCTGTCCTTAAAAGAAGATTCATTTTACATACTCATTTAAAAATGAAATGATCTAGGGTTAGATGCTTTGACATGCAGTAATATTGTGTGTGTTTCCCCAATGGCTTTAAAGGGTCTTGTTGAGTGTTCTTTCCATTTTAAGGCGAGTCAAAGTGTGAGTTTATGTGTTCGTAAACCCCACGAGGCTCGGTCACAGTTAATATTCAGACATTGCTTCAATAGAGGAGGTTAACACTGGATTCCATTTTGCTCATCCAACTAGATCCATAAAGGTCAACTCTTCTAGGTTGAACCAGCTGTCAGCATTGTAAATTTTAAAGGGCACAGCCTCTCTCAGAAGAGCTGGGCCTCACTATCTCCTCATCTCTACGATCTACTTTATTCACAGTTGGCTCATGTTCGATTTACTTCCCTTCTGAATTTTCAGGCCACCCAGTGACAGTTGTAATGCTCATCCATGACTGTAACCATGCGATGTGACTTTTCCACTTTACCTTTGTGAGTGTCGTTTGTATTAGATAGATTTGTAAAAAAATAAATAAATAAATAAATGAAATAAAAGTCTGGTAGGTTTACAGTAATCCAGGTCATTTTGAAAACTTCCATCTTTTTTTTTTTTTTTTTTTTTAAATGGAAGATGCCTAGAAGACACTTTGCTTCACTGTATGCATGTTGTGCCTCGTAACGTACACATTCTTTGTGCGTTTCTACTTGTGTGTTGCATTGTGTATTCGGTTATTGATGAATCTTTTCTGAAAGGTCTTCTGCAAGTAGAAAAAAAATCTGGGTTTGGTCAGAAGCAGTCCACCAGCGCCACTACGAGAAGGCTCTGAGCTGCACACGTCTCCCGAAATTATCATTCAAGTGTGGATGCAGCATCAAGGACAGATGCGTTGTCAGTGGAATAAATTGCCTGCTGGCTATTTGGCATTGATGCAGCACAATCATACATTCTCTTATTCTTATCTTCTTTTAAAACTGCCTCCCCATCTCACATCAACTATACATTCAAATCAAGTCTTTATTAAGCGGGCAGGTTTGCATACCTAAACTGTTCGTATGCTAGAGGGTAAAAGTCATTTCATCAGTGAATATACAGCACATATTGATTATAAAATGTGCAGGTCCTCTTCCCTTTATATTATGAGACAATGTTTCTTCTCAGAATAAATATCTTTGATGCAATGATCGATACAACAATAAAACAGTACACTTGAGAATTTTGGCTTAAATAAAGGGTGCCAGCGTGCCATGCCATATTGTATGCCTATATTGTATGTATACATAAGTGCTCTCCGTGCTTGGTGGCTTAGTGGTTAGCACATGCGCCTCACACCTCCAGGGTCGGGGGTTCGATTCCCACCGTGGCCCTGTGTGTGCGGAGTTTGCATGTTCTCCCCGTGCTGCGGGGGTTTCCTCCAGCTACTCCGGTTTCCTCCCCCAGTCCAAAGACATACACGGTAGGCTGATTGGCATATCCAAAGTGTCCGTAGTGTATGAATGAGTGTGTGTGATTGTGTACCCTGTGATGGATTGGCACCCTGTCCAGGATGTACCCCGCCTTGTGCCCGATGCTCCCTGGGATAGTCTCCAGGTTTCCCCGTGACCCTGAAAAGGTTAAGCGGTATAGAAGAGGGATGGATTGATGGATGTTCTCCCTTTGTTCATATGGGTTTCCTCAGGGTTCTCTCCCACTTACCAATAGCATGTAGGTAGGTAGATTGGCTATGCTAAATGAGTGTGAATGATTGTGTGAGTCTGTGGGTCTGCATGGTGCCCTGCAATAAACTGGTGATGAATTTTCCCACCTTGTGGCCAGTGTTATTGGGATAGACTCTGGATCCACAGTATCCCTGATCAGAAAAAAAAAATGCTTACTGAAAAGGAATGAATGATGAAAAATAAATCGAAACTCTCATTGCATATGTGTGTGTATATATATATATATATCTCACTGTCCATATATTTAATACCAACATTCTGGTACAGGCATATGTTGCATAGCAACAAATCAATCTTTCTCTTGATTACTCTCTCTGATATGTTCTGTATGATTGTATTTTAACCAAGCTCACCTTTGCCACTATACTATTTGAATAAGATCAATGTGTAAACTAATCTTACCTCTTTTTTTTAACATATTGAATGTTACCCATGTCATGTATGGTTTGTACTTTTCATGACATGTGATTATACTTACAAGGTTTGTAAACAAGTGGTATTGTAATGCAGTACGCTAATGCAAGTATTTTCAAAATGCTGAAAGTCTCTGTATTGTCAGTAGCCTAAAGAATTTACAGGGTAAAAACTCTCCGAATTTGAGAATATTTGAGTCACCATACCTACGTTACCACATGACAAGCCCCTTTCTATGCTTGTGCGAGAATATTGATATTCAACATATAGAACCTGCTGCAAAAAAATCGCATGCTACCCATCGTTCTTTCATCACAAACAAACAGTTTTACAACAATTGTTTATAAGAGGATTACAATTAGAGTTGATTATGTATAATTTTACCTTCTGTATAATATTTGTTTCACTAACAATGATTTTACAAACACTGTCATGAATGGCATAATGCAGGCTTCGAATGACCCTAATGAGCCCAGAGTAGTTTGTTCTGAATTATGCAGATCCAGTGCAAATTCAGCCATTCTCTTCCCCAATATTAGATGAGTTGAAATAAATCTGTTTACATCGGTTACACCTCTTTGCGCCCCTCTAACGTATGATAATGAGGTTGCTGCTCAATAGATCGTTGCCATCTAAACAGTGCTAATTACCGTTACCTGTTATTCTTTCTGAGTGCAGGATTTATCTGAGTAATTAACAAACGAGTGTCTGATAAATGGCGAAATGAATATTGGCAGCGTGATATCATAGAACAATGGTACCGAGCAATCTGATGGCGCGCTTTCTTTCCACAACATTGAAATACGTTATCAAAAACATGAATAGAAAAGATCTGTAGAATAATATCTGGATATATTGTCACTCAATGCTGTGTTTGTGTTCGCCTGCTATTGGCACTATACTGAGCCAGGTTGGCATGTTCTCTCCTCCGTTCCATCCAGAATATTTCATTTATTCTCAGTTGCTTGTGTGGTTATTCAGTAGAAGAGTAGCACCCCTTATGGGGGAAAATAAATAAATAAATCCACACACAATTCGCATGTGTTCATATGTTTCTCCATATGTGATTATGTAAGTATCATGCAATAACATGGGGAAACAACATGTAGAGGTGAATTTAACCATATTACGCCCTGAAATTGCACATGAACTCATTTTAAACACGTGAATGATGTGTAATCGTATTAAAACCACATGTCCGACATCTGAAAATGAATCAGGGTGAAAGTAAATGAATCATATGTGGAAAAACATAATAAATTATGAAAAGATCACATGTGACATTAAATGAGTCATGGGGGGAAAAAAATCACATGATGATCTATAATATATATATATATATATATATATATATATATATATATATATATATATATATATATATATATATATATTAAAAAAACAAATGGGGGGAAAAAACACGTGAAAATAAATTAATTGTGAAAAGAATAACAGGGTGTACTGAATCTTAGGTGAAACTCAGAGGCCTTCTCATTCCCGTCGCTCTCGCCTGTCCTTTGTGATCCCCTCTCCATACATTAACACAGCAGGAAACCTCTTACTCTAGGTCCACTGTCAGTAACACTGTGCACTTGACTTTGACAGAAACTTACTGGGGAAGGTATTCATTTGAATATATATATACATAAAAAATATCCTTTTTTTCGCACATGGCTGTTACGTGAGCTGTCCAATAAAATGTAACACCTTCTATTAAAGTAGACATTTTCCCACAGATACTGGACTTAACATGCTGTGATCTTATATACTAGTGTCAGGATTTCCCCTCGCGCAAAGTTTGACAAAGATTGATATTGACTTTGTTTAAATGTTGACACGTGTGTTCGGTTGTGATTTCCGTCATGTCCCCGCCCCTGTATTGTCATCGGTTGTTTCCCTTATGTGTCCTCATTGTTCTCAGCTGTTGTGTGTTTTCCTATTGATTTCGTTTAGTATTTAAACCCATCGTGTCTCACCGTTCGTGGCGAAGTATAACACATGTCTACGCTGTACCAAGCCTCGTGTTTGGTGTCATGGTTTCTAGCCTAGCGTTTCTTGAGTCGTGTGTCAATCTAGCTCACGTTGTTTGCCGATCGCCTGACCTCTCGCTTGGTCGATTACCACGCTTTTGCCTTTCGATTCGGATTTGTCTGCCTATATTTCCTCTCTTGTCTGCACTTTACGCGACGACTATCTTTTGTCTTAATGTTTGATGTAAACCCAGAACTGCAATGCGTCAAACAAAAATGAGGCACAAATAGAAATGTTCCTTTTATCTCTGAAACTGAAGTAGCACATCAAAGCCTCTGTGTTTCAGTCATTCAGACTTCATGCAGAATAAATAAATAAATAAACAAAAGGTAGGAAATTTGATTTTGTGAGTGGAGTAAACATAACTTGATAAATGTTCGGTTGCGTGTGGCACCCTTTTGCTCAATCAATTTTCATGCTTAAATGAAGCAATTTGTTTCCCAGTGTGCAATCTGGTCGAGTTGATTATCCAAGCTGGTGATGCTGGCCAGAGATAAAAATAGAAAGCATGCAAAGATCCTCAAATCATCCACAACAACAGCATTGTTTTCTCCTGAATATTTAGTGAGAGATTGACAAAAAAAAAAAAAACTTTGGCCAGCAGAGACAACGGAATGCTAATTACCATAATGAATCTTCTTGCGGAGACACTATGCCTCTGCCATCTATCTGTTTCTAAGTGCAACTACTGCAGTCTCCATTACTCCACTACCCATTCATCATCTCAGAACAAATATGCTGCGTTCTTGGATATTCCCTGAAGAAAAGGCAGGAAATAGCGTTGTTCCCCGGGTAGCATGGTGGCACAGTGGGTAGCATTGTTCCTCTCAACTTCCCTGGTTCGATTCTGAGCTTGGGTTATTGTCTGTCTGGAATCCTGCATGTTCTCCCCATGTCTGTCTTTTCCTTCCAGCTCTCAAAACATGGCTGAAAGTAGATTGGTGATGTTAAATAATACCCCCCTCCCCCCAACATCACCACTCCCGCCACCATGATATTAATAAGTACATTTTATGAATTAAGGAATAACCAATATTATCATGCGCCTAAAGGGCTACATCTGTTCAGACTAGGAAACGCAAGCCAAAGACCAGACTACTGCTAGGCGTAGTGAATCACTGAGGGTAAGATGAGGTTTGCCTTTAAAGGCATCACTAAATATTTGATTTGGAGTTAGATGGACAATCTCGGGAGCCTCATTGAAATTCTGCTTGATTTTATGCTCAGGAGAACAAGAAAAGCTTCAGTCAGCAAGATAAAAAGAAAGTAAAGCATCAGTTATTCTAGTCGGGTATTTTAAGAAGGAACATAAAAAGAAAAATGACAATCGTTTATGTTTATGTTTAAAGATAAAAAAAAATGTTTAAAAAAAAAAAAAGTTGCAAGTGCAAATGAACTTTTAGAGCAAAAGCCCGGTGTCATGTAATGATTTGCCTGTAAACATTTGGCTTTAGCTGCATGAAAATGCTGCATATTATGAAAGAGGTCCATGAGGCACGTTGCATCATTATGTTCACATAAAACTCCTAACAGTGCATAAAAACTGCCACAGGGGAGAAACAGCAGCAAAGCTGAGTTAAATGCTCCACTATGTCTTAGTACCAGGGGGGTGTTTTGGGAGGGAGGATATTCATATGTAATATTTATGTTCCGTTTATGTTCTTGCAATCACAATCTTTTGTTAAAGAATTGTTTTTTTTTTCTCTCTCATTTCTCCCATTCTCTTCAACAACAAGGCATATCCGCCCACAGGCCTGTTACTCACTGGATGTTGTTTGTTTTTCACACCATTCTATGTAAACTCTAGAGACTGTTCTGTGTGAAAATCCCAGGTGCTCTACAGTTTCTGAAATACTCAAGCCAGCCCATCTCACACCAACAACCACGCCACAGTTAAAGACACTGAGATCCCCTTTCTTCCATCGTTCTCTTATTTATTTATTTATTTATTTATTTATTTATTTATTTATTTATTTTAATGTGAAGCTCTTGACCAGGCGTAATTTTATACGTAGCGCTGCTACAACATGATTGGCTGATTGGACAGTTGCATGTATGCATAGGTGTTCCTATAAAGTGTATATAACACTGAGTGCATATAACACCCTTTAACACAACTCCTGTGTAGAGTTCAGGTATCGAAGAATAGGCAAGTTTATTTATATAGCACATTTCGTACACAGTTCAAAGTCATTCGAAGTGCTTTACATACAAATTATAAAGAAAATACAAGGTATTTATAAAATATAAGAACAAGAAATAAAAATGAGGAAAAATGCATTTAAAAAAGAAAAAAGTATAACAAATGTAATGGGTAAAAAGGGGAAAAGTTACAGAGCTGAAATGATAGAGATGAGTCAGTAAAGTCCAGCGTAGGGTTCAGTCAGTAAATATGAGGTTGAACAGATGTGTTTTCAGTCTGGTTTTAAATGTGGTTTTCTTCTTCTAGTGACTAAGATTTCACCAATATGATGTATGCCTTCAGTCTGTGTTTTTTCCTTCAGAGAAGAGCACGAGGCTTTCCTTGCTGCGTGCTTAGATCCACTGTGCAATCACAGTCTCAGCATGCATCACATTCTCCAGTGGATTCCATGTATTTTCAAGCTGTACTGGAGTATTTTTAGACCACAGATTTGTTTACTACATTTTATTTGGTATGCATTTATTGGAGTTTGTTGGCCATATTAATTTTTGAATATGACCATATTTTAGTCTTTTTTTTGTGTGTGTAAAGGAATTCACTATTTATAATGATGTATAATGTACAATGATCCAAATTTAGTTTTAATTGATTATATAATATGATTTATATGGCATAATACACATACTCTCTCTCTCTCTCTCTCTCTCTCTCTCTATATATATATATATATATATATATATATATATATATATATATATATATATATATATATATATATATATATATATATGTATATATATGTATGTATGTATATGTATATATATGTATGTATGTATATGTATATATATATATATGTATGTATATGTATATATATGTGTAAAATATATATGTAAAATATGAATGTGAATATACTTCAAATATATTTTTCTCAGATCAATTCATAGGGGTGCCAATAATTGCCTATATTTAACAAATGTTAAGTATCGGTGTTTATATGTTAGATATCCATGAGCGCAGAGTATTTTTGTGAATGTTTTGAACCTTTAATCAAAAGGTTAATCAACAAAAACAATTTTTCACAGCCTCCTTTGCCGATATTTACCAAGGGTCCCGATATTAGTGGCACAATGAAATTCCATATTAAAATGAAATTGAATTCAGTATATTAATTCTGTATAAAAAATATTGTTACACAAGCTGGTTTTAGTCACTGCTGAATGTTGTTATAAATAACACGCAGTGTTTATATGCCGTAATCAATATACTTTGTCTTGATTAAACAGACTAATGTTTTGCCAAATACAATCTGACATAATGAATTGGCAATTGAACCCCGTTAGAAAAGTCAGGTGGTAACATAAAGCTGACAGCAGTTTGCAAAGAAAAATGATTTGTCTTTACTTGAATAATATAGAGATATAAAAGTGAACTGTTTCCATTGTCACTGTTTATTATTTTCTCCGATGCTACCATTAACTGTCCAGCGTAGGATCCGCACTTGAAGGGAACCATAACCATTTGTGTCATCCATTTCAAATCAGAGATGATGGTTTAATCAGGGCTGTGTTTGGCCCCACTACTCTGCCTCTGTCTCTTTGGTGTGATCTTCACGCCACAGTGATTTTCCATTCTAACACAATAAGCCTGAAGTGTGGGTGGGGTTGTAGAGGGGTGTAATAACACATTCATTCTCCCGATGTGCTTTGAATTCCAGTTTTGACATCGACTGCAAAATGGACAGAGCCATTGTCAGTATGGTGAGATGCATGCTGGGCTAGTCTGATCTGGTTTTAATGAGCACTGCTGGCTAAAACATTATTCATTTGATGAATTGAAGTTTTCATGTCCTTCCCGGACTGGAATAAAGTGGTTACAGAATGAATAAATGAATGAACGAATGAATGTTCTGCCCAGCAGCCATTGTTTAAAAAAAAGCTTAAAATCAAGCTGTTGGATTATATTGCTTAATCTACTTTTACCTAATCTACTTCTATAAATTAAAAGATGACCACATGATCCGTTGGGGATCATTCTTTTTTTCAGCAGACAGAGATATTCACAGCATGAAGTTCTTAGCCCGCTGAACTGAACGGTTCAGAACAAAGCTATTTATCCAGAAGTGACCTTCATGTTGTCAGAGTATGCGCACACAGAGTCAAATCTCTGGGTACCAATAAAGCTAAACATCTTGTGAAAGAAATGTGTGTCAGAGGTCATATCATAACTGATACATGTTCAGATGATGGATTCAGTGGTATTTGTACTTGTGGCAAAACTACAAAATGAGCATTAAATACCACAGCCAAATGGCAAATGCATAATAAGATGGATCGATGCTCTCTGTGGTTATTTATTTAGATACACAGCAAGGATCACGATAGATCAGTTTTCAAATATGTTTCAAAGAAGACCAGATTAGACTAATTACCTGAGGGCCAGTCATATCTAGTCATACATGTCTACCACAGTTTGAGATTTAAATTGAAGGTATTTACACCCAAATTGGGTGATTTGTATAGGAAACACAACACTTTTTATATATGGACCCCCATATTTCATGGACCAGAGTCATATCTCCCTGCAGTTCTTGTCTGGTGTCCCACTGAAGCTAAGCAGGGTTGAGCCTGGCAAGTACCTGCATGGGAGAACTCCTGGGGAAAACTAAGGTTGCTGCTAGAAGTGGTATTAGTGAGGCCAGCAGGGGGCGCTCACCCTGTGGTCTGTGTGGGGAATAATACCCCAGTATAATGACAGGACACTATACTGTAGAAACAGTACCGTGTTTCGGATGAGACATTAAACTGAGGTCCTGACTCTCTGTGGTCATTAAAAATTCCAGGACACTTCTCGTAAAAGAGTAGGGGTGTAACCCCGGTGTCCTGGCGAAATTCCCCAGGTGGCCTTTATCTATCATGGCCCCCTAATAATCCCCATCTCTGAATTGGCTACATCACAACCCTCTCCACTAATATCTGGTGTGTGGTGGGCGTTCTATATAAATGTATATAATTATTAGATTGTTATTAATTAGGTAAACAAACATAATCGTAGTTTCATTGTCATTTTTAATATTTGGTTGCAAATCCTCTTTGGTTAAGGACTCTTTCAATTACCCCAATCTTATTCAAGCTACACAAGCTGCCTATAAGTTCCTCAATGTATACAAGATACTGTGTATGATGTTTGATGCTGTGTAGCCTATCCCAAGCAATTTGCTCAGCTGAGGCAAGCCTGATCAAGAAACTTTTTTAGTTTTTACATCATGATAGAAAGCAAGACGACTGTAAAAACGACATATTAAACAGAATTTAACAAGGATCCATGACAGGTATGTCTAATGTCTCCGAATTTTATAAAGAAAATTGTGCTTTACTTTAATGAGCTGGACAATTTAATGAGACAGGTTTAATGTCATTTTTACATTTTGTGCCTCATATAATCTATTACACAAATATTACACAAAACTCAAAGGCAAAAAAAAAAAAAAAAATAGTGTTTGACCACTGCATTATTGGAAAGAGTTTAGTGTGATGATATATCAATTGCATTTCTCAAATAGCCTGTGGTACCAAATTTCAAATAATGCTCGTTAAAATAGAGTAACATCAAATTCAATTAGGCCTAATTATAGCCTTGATCGTTCAGAGAAAATGAAAATAGATACATAATGGAAAATATGAGTCCAAGCTAAAGTCTAGAGGAATTTAACTTCATTATTGACAGTAGTCAGGGAAATTTCTTTGTACACCCTTAAAAGTTAGACATTTAAGCCTTGTGCCCATACGCTGATTATGGTTGATTAGGCAGTAAATAAACATCAAACATCAGAATGGGAGAAAAATGTGATCTCAGTAACACGGGCTATAGCATTGTGGTTTAAGTAGTTCAGAAACTGCTGATACACTGGGATTTCCATGCACAACAGTCTAGACAGAATGGTAAGTGTAACAACCAGAGAGTGGCAGTTCTGCATGTTGAAGCACCTTGTTGATAAGAGAGATTCGAGGAGAATGGTTCGAGTTGACAGGAAGTCTACAGTAACTCAAAACACCACTCTTTACCACTCTAACCATGTTGAGCAGAAATGCAGAATGCACAACATGCCAAACCTTGAGCCAGATGAGCTACATCATCAGAACGCCACATCCGGGTTCAGCTTGTCAGCCAAGAATAAGACTCTAATGCGTCAATGGGAACAGACCAGGGTCGTCACTAGACACTTTTTACCGAGGCACGAGCCCCAATAAAATGCTGCTGAGCCCCAGTAAATTTTTCATGTTAAATCATCGTCTGATGACGTAGATTACAGTAGATGTCTGAAAATATGCTTTCTTATTCAATGGATTGTATCATTTACAACATTTGACGTGAAGGCTGATTGTAACGCCAGCTGAAGCGAAAACATCCTGCGCACCATCTTCTCAATCATACTCCCCACCCACCTCACTTTGCTCCTCCTCCCTTCACTTTTCTCTGTGGAAACCTCGACTCGCAGTCAGACGAGTCATAATACGATATTGTAGCTGAGGAGACGTAACAAGCAGGCTAATCCTTATCGCTGTGTTTATGAGTAGTATGTGAATTTGCATTTAGTTGAACGAGGACATTGCGTTTTCCGGCTTTAATTTACTTGGCACAGATTTGATTGATATCATTAGCTTGTTCACTGATAAAAGAACGCTTGTTTATCTCTTCTAATTTGGCATTCTGGAACAAACGATGGGATTTGAAGTGATTTGTTCATTTAGAGGGGCTAGTTAGTTAGTTTGCTCATGAAAATGACAGGTTTTTAATTGATTTTTAAAAATGTCTTAGCTGTTCTGTTTGCAAGGAGTGATCTACTTAGAACTAATTAGCTTGTTTTTATTTATCACGACGGATATATGAACTTATTTCATTCCAAGAGGTGGCAGAGGGAGAGAAGAGCATCATCAATCAGGTGAGGGGAAGCAGACAGCAGGGACAAATGTTGCCTTTGAATGATTTACATTTCACGGGAGAATTTCATTTCACTACTCCTCAAATAAATCTTCTATAACCTAAACCTTAATCACAAGATCAATAAATTGCCTAGATATGATTAAGAAGAAAAAAAAAAAAAGAAATGTCAGAGCATTAACCATTTCACAATTAAAATATTCAAACTGGCCCCTGGCATTCTGAAACCTAAAAAAAAAAAAAAAAAAAAACGTTCATGTAGGCAATTTTAGCAAAGCTCTTTACAGTAAATTAAAATTTTAAATTAAACTAATGAAATGGTTCGCAGTACACACTTACATTAATGTTTGCTACATAGTAGGATTAAAGAAAATAAATAAATAAATACTCCTCCCAACGTCACCAGAATTGCTTTCGTCCTGCATGGGGGGGTGCCCCCAGACCCTCCTACAAATATTTAACTACGTTTCTAAAATTCTCACGGGGCCTATGCCCCAGTAATGATCAAACTCGAGGAACGGCCCTGCCACAGTCTCACTGAAAACGCACAGTTGAAGATTTCTCATATTCATCTCTCTAGTCTCCACCCACAGTTACTATTCAACCTGGATTTTTTTTTTTTTCAGTGGGTTTTTGCATCATTCCGTGTAAATTCTAGAGACTATTATTTCTGAAATACTCCCATGCAAGTGATGGTACAAGTCATTGCGAGTTTTTTTTTTTTCCTTCCATATTCTGATGTTCAGTGTGGACATTACCTGAAGCGTTTGACCTGCATCTGCATGACTTCGAACTGCGCTGCTGTCACATGACTGGCTGATCGGATAATTGCGTGAATGAGTGGGTGTACAGGTGTTCCTATTAAAGTGGACTCTGAGGGCAAGTCATAATCCATCATATAAGTATGTTTGCAAATTTAAAAAAATATATATATATTAAATAAGCATCAAAATAGAACACAGTATGGTCTATTAAATCCACCTATAGGTTATTTCCTTAAAACACACATTGTGAAAGTGAAAAAGAAAAGAAAGATTTTTTTATTTTTTATTTCTTTGAACTTTTGTGAGGTTTATTCAGTATACCTCACACAGTTCCTTGTTCACATCTTAGAGCAAAACAAAAGATGCATTTGGCAAAGAAAGCGAAGAAGCTGTGAGGAGGGAACAACTCAGTGCTTGAGAGATTCCCTTTAGAGCCTTTCATTTTCCTTGAATAGAGGTAAAGCATTCATAGTCAGGGACATTCACTTGGCTCTGATTTTCTTCCAAACCAGAAACTGGACAAGACCCAAATTTATGGCACTTTTGGATGTGTTAGATTAGAGCCACTTTGATTTTAGGTGTGGAATACCAATCTCCCCATCAATAGATATTTAGACGCAGATGGCTCATGATACAAACTTCCCCAGTTATCAAGCCTCCTGCCACATTTCCTTTCCACAGAATATTCCACTTTGGGGTTTGGGGGCTTTGTAGCAGATTTAGATGGAAATTAATTCACATGGCAAAGCTCCAAATTGCCCCCAGTCAAAGTAATCCAACTTCCTGAAAAGTTTTACTGCTTAAAAAGGGGGAACAAAAAAGATCTTATTAATTTGCCATTGCATAAATGATCCCCTCATGCTCTATTTTCTGGCCATGGGGGAAATTTAAGATTACAGGAGAATTCAAACTGTGTATGTTCTTCAGTTTTCAGTTTACATGAATTTCCATTAGCATGCAAATAACTTGTGCTTATATGCACGGTGAAAAATAAAAGATGCTCTATTTCTTTGCTTTTAAATTATATTCATGTCTGCCTCACCCAGTGTGAAACAAAGCATACACAAGTAAGGAAATAACTCAGCGTGTCTCATGGATAGACAAAACAAAACAAACAAAAAAAAGACTGTACAGGTGCGTCTGACAAAATTTGAATACCGTGGAACAGTTCATTTTTTTTCCGTAATTTAATTCAGAAAGTGTAACTTTCATTTGTTCTATATTCATTACATATAAAGTGAAATATTTCAAGCCGTTTTTGTGTTTTAATCTCGATGATTACAGCTTACAGCTCACGGAAATCAAAAATCCAGTATCTCAAAAGATTCAAATAAAGAATTTATAATACACTCTAATATAATATACTCTAATCAGCGAATTAACTCAAAACACCTGCGAAGGTTTCCTGAGTCTTTAATCTCTCGGCCTGGTTCAGTACACACGACCACAATCACGGGGAAGATGAAAGTCAATGTTGTATTTCATTTGGAAATCAAGGTCCCAGAGTCTGGAGGACGAGTGGAGACGAACAGAATCCAAGCTGCTTGAAGTCCAGTGTGAAGTTTCCACAGTCAGTGATGATTTGGGTTGCCATGTCATCTGCTGGTGTTGGTCTAGTGTGTTTTCTCAAGTCGAGAGTCGATGCAGCGTCGACCAGGAGATTTTAGAGAACTTCATGCTTCCATCTGCTGACGAGCTTTATGGAGATGCTGATTTCCTTTTCCAGCAGGACTCGACACCTCCCACAGTGCCAAGACTACTAGTAACTGGTTTACTGAACATGGTGTTACTGTGCTCGATCGTCCAGCCGACTCGCCTGACCCGAACCCCATAGAGAATCTACGAGAGACACCAGACCCGACAATACAGACGAGCTGAAGTCCGCTACCAAAGCAACCTGGACTTCCAGAACACCTCAGCAGTGCCACAGGCTGATCTCCTCCACGCCACGCCGCACTGATACAGTAATTCCTGCAAAAGGATTAAAACCCAGACCGAGTATCAGCGCATAAATTAACACACTTTTCATCAGGTCGACATTTCTGTATTATAAATTCTTTACTCTTAATATTTAGAGATACTGGATTTTTAATGTCCATGAGCTGTAAGCCGTTATCATCGAGATTAAAAAAAAAAAAGCCTTGAAATATTTCACTTTATGCGTAATGAATCTAGAATGTATGAAAGTTCCACTTTTTGAATTAAATTACGGGGAAGAATGTACTTTTCCACGATATTCTCATTTTTTCAGATGCACCTGTACATAATTATATATGAAGAACTTTCACAACAAATAGAAAAATCTATTTCTTCCATTGTCTTTTTGAACTTAATGGCAATAGCATTTTTTTTTTTTTGCATTTTAACACGTCATTTTTCGCACTAGAGCAGAATTGCTGCACAGGTCAAAGAGCTCTACCATAAACACTATGACTTCGGGAAAGCTACTAAACTGTTTACAAGCCTAAAGAAATGGGCCATAGATTATGAAATATATTTAGCACCATTGTGATCTTCCGTCATGCAGGACATTTTGAAAGTGTAGTAGTAATGAGTCACGGTAAATAGATTTGAATTCAAAAGAAGATATTTTGTAACTCATACAAGGAGATTTATCAGTTTCACTGTTAATGTCAATGTTTATAACACTATTTCAGTCACCTAGAAGTTTCAAGATATTTCATAATTGAAAGAAAGTGTAGCAAAGCAAAAAGTCTCTCCTAAACCCATATATCTTGCACAGCAGCATGGACTACGGAGTGATATTGGTAGGAAACACAATGACACTGAACACATTTTATGATCAAGGTTTCTTCATTGCCCTTTCCTCGAGGAATGTCATTGCTTTCATGGTTCTTGCTCTGACAGCCACATGGAAACACATCTCCGCTAAAAGAGTTGTCATCCAGTGAGCGATCGGTCCATCCGAATGACTGACAATGACTTGTTTGGATCAAGCGGCCCCCGCAGCTAGGCGTGATTTTCAATCAATTTCTCTTGCATGTTCCTTTGCCGATGTCTGAGTCTCTCTCATCTTCAAAGCAGCCCGTCTGGAACAAGAAGGCTTCTCGCATGATACGGTGCATTTACATGCAAACAAAGCTCATTTGGACTGCAAGCACATTTAACTAGTACGATTAAAAGGCTGTTAATGTAATGTTTGACTGTACAGATATTGGAGCTGCAACAGAAGCCTTTCTGTACGGTCATCCACTTTCCATGTAGCAGTCTTAAGGGAATTTAAATTAATGTATCACAATTTAAAAAACAACAACAACAACAACAACATCGTCTCATTACTTTAATCATCGTGCTGTAAAACAACGCTCATTCTCAGCAACTGCCTCCTGGATCCAAATACATTCCATCTCCTCAAAGAAGCTCTACTACTCTCATCCCTCATCTCAGCACTCGCTTAAATCAGGAGGACATCACTCATAACACTCATTTTACAGCATATTTAGTCAGTCGCAAGTAAATCTATTGCTTAAAAAACAACATTGAGCACGCTGCAGTGTTTTGAATTACAGATCACATTCTGCTTCATTCCCTGTCAAACATACACACACACACACACACACACACACAATAGAAATAGAAATAGAAAAAGGCCAAAGTCCTTAGAACTCTAATCATGTGGCACAACACATATTTACGTTTTACAGTTAATTCTAGCCCCGTCTATTTTTAATCTAAAGGCTTAACAGGCATATCTTGCAAGACTGCCTGCCTTTAATAAAGCTCTCAATGAAAGAATGTGAGAGTTCAACAAATATGTAGTTTTCCTTTTAAAGTGCTATTTTCTGTCGCAATAATAGTGCTTAAACTGTCATATTTTTTTTTTGTTTTTTTTAAACTTCAGGTGTTCAAAAACTTTTGAGTTTAACTGAACTGAACTGCTGTCAACTTTACAATAAACAGTAGAAAGAATATTTGTTTTAAATATCAAATAGCTCTCAACTGAAAGCTTAAAATGTAATCTTTTTTTTTTAGTTCCTAAGAAAATAAAGTTTGATTAAATGTCTTTACTTTTTTTAAGAGTAAGATCTGCAGTGACAGTTAATATTAATGAATATATTAATATTCATATCCTGACTAGTGGGTGTTTTTTTTTTTTTTTTTTTTTTTTTTTAAATTTAAGTGTACAGCAGCCAAAGTATCATCCTTGAATATGAATGTGTTAATCCACATAATACTGATGATAATAATAAGTCGAATTAGCGGATTATAACCTGAAATCAGTGAAATTGGTTCCTTTGGACAAATGACTGAAGAATAAGAGAGAAATATAATAGGAGAATAGGACTTTTTTTCAGTGAATATGAGTGATGTACTGTATATGACGAGGCTGGTTCCATTCCATTACAAGACTTGAACTAATGGACAAGAGCGAATATCACTTTCCCTACCATCAATCTGCTGACTTCACTTTTGCTTATCATACTTTATCTGACAAAGAGGCCTCCAGGAATCATAAATCAGGAATTACAATTTCACAAGCTCTTACTGGAACCTGTGCACCTTTTCAAAGATTATGCAGCTAATTCCAGGTTTTTGTCTGAACCAGTTCATTCTGGTCTCACTGGCCTCCAACCTATGCAAGTGCTAAAGCCACATTCAAGAAGAAGCCTCTATTTGTCACATATACATTACAGCACAGTAAAATTCTTTTTTCTTGCATATTTAAGCTGGTTAGGACGCTGGGGTCAGAGTGCAGGGTCAGCCACGATACAGCGTCTCTAGATCAGAGATGATTAAGGGCATTGCTCACGGGCCCAACAGTGGCAGCTTGGCAGTGCAGACCTTCTGATCAGTAACTCAGAGCCTTTACCACTGAGTCACAACTGCCACAAGAGTGCAAACTGTTTTTGTCCTGGAAAGCACAACTTGCTGAGCCTTCCTCTGCCATCCAACGTTTTTTGAGGCAAAGCATTTCTCCATGCCAGCCATGTTCCTTCTTCTCCTTCTCCACTTACCTTATAATGGTGTGCAGTTGAAGTTGGCTGGAGTCCAGTAGTGTATTCCTATTACTGCAGTCACTCTTTCTGGATCCTACTACTATCATCATAAGGCATACAAGCCAAAGGCAATACAAAGGCAATATGTCACAGGTTTCTGCTCAGGTCCAGAGAACTACAATGTCATACTTCTGTCCAGAAGACTACAATGTCATGGACCTGTCCAGAGGACTATAAGATCCCACTACTGTCCTAAGGACTACAAGGTCCTGGACCTGTCCAGAGGACTATAAGATCCTACAAGTGTCCAGATTTCTACAAGATCCTATTCCTGTCCAGAGGACTACGAGATCCTATTCCTGTCCAGAGGACTACAAGATCCTATTCCTGTCCAGAGGACTATAAGATCCTACTACTATCCAGAGGACTACAAGCTCCTACTACTGTCCAGAGGACTACAAGATCCTGTTCCTGTCCATAGGACTACAAGATCCTATTTCTGTCCAGAGGACTACAAGATCCTACAACTGTTCAGAGGACTACAAGATCCTATTCCTGTCCAGATGAAAAAAGATCCTACTGCTGTCCAGAGGGCTACAGCGCATCCGGAAAGTATTCACAGCGCTTCACTTTTTCCACATTTTAGTATGTTACAGCCTTATTCCAAAATGGATTAAACTCATTATTTTCCTCAAAATTCTACAAACAGTACCCCATAACGACAACGTGAAAGAAAGTGAAGCGCTGTGAATACTTTCTGGATGCACTGTATAATGTCCTACTCATTTTTCCAGCATTTGTTTACCATTCTATCTTTATTTTTTGACTGCTGAAAACCAACCTTTACCTAATGATGACTAATCCTTTACCTAAGAGGTATATCTACAGCTCAAGGCATGCAGATCACTCGTATATAGCATCCATATCACTACCCGTTAACTTATAATCAATTCCATATTAAGTATATATATATATATATATATATATATATATATATATATATATATATATATATATATATATATATATATATATATATATATGTATAAATACAGAATACAAAATAAATGCATTAATGATGACAGAAATATTGTACTGCATATTTGCAGCATTAAAAATGGTGCACGAAGCAAAATCATTTCCTTTTCTTATTTCATATGTTCTTCCTCAAGAGGCTTATTAGAGTTTATTGTGCACTATTAAAAAGTTTACCGTGCCTCATGGTGCAGCTATGTACTTTAATCATGAGGAACTGCTAACTCCCTGCCCAATGCTTCCAAACTACAAGAAATTTCATCAGAGAGATACATGTGGATCCCAAACTTCTGCATCAATAATCTCACACAGAGACTAAACTGTCCAGGAGTGTTGGATTAGAGATTGACACATGTTTCCTTTTTTTCAGCCATCAGCTGCTATGGAGAAGAGACATGTTCATGGTCAAATGCCAATAGCACTTATTTTATTTTTCATGGAAGTGGGCCAAAGGTACAAAAGCATGACAGGATGATGCTGAAAGTTGCAAGTTAGGCTAAGTTCACACTGCACGACTTTCAAGGTCAGCAGAACGCTGTGCTGTTCACACTACACGACTTGCTGTCTTGTAATCGGGAGGCATGAAGTCGTTGTGGTGTTCACACTACGTGATTGCTCGGCGAGGGGGTCACGCACTACACGATCTGACAATATTTCTGTCACGCGACAACTCTATCTGGTGTCCAAACTATGTTTTGTCACGAAAACCACGCGCGAAACAGAAGATGGACGTAGGACGGCGACGAGCGGTGCGAGATGTTTGCACGATGATTTCTGCTCAAGAAACCCTAAAAAAGAAAAGACAAAAAAAGTTGAAATAATGGATCAGCACACGTGGGCAGCAGGGATTGTGTGTGCTACAGAGAGAGTTGGAGGTGAGTAAATAGGTTTCGCGGGTTTCCCTTCCTAACGGTTCCTTCACCCCATGCCTTGCTCTCTCACTGGCTGTAGCTCGTCGCCGCAATCACTTCCAGCGTCGACGCTTTTCACACCACAGGATGTGAATTGTCGGACAGCATGCCAAACATCTGTGTGGCGGCGCCGATGCCTCTGCGATGCGTCGCTGAGTAGTTCACACATAGCGATCGAATGCCGATTGGAGCTCGCCGATTGCTCACTAGGGCCACAATGTGGCCTATATTTTGATTTCCTTTGACAATATATTGGTGAGTGCATACTATAATATCCACACACTACTCTTTGTACACACCCATATTAGAGCTAGACTGCATGCAAGTAAGTAAGTAAACAAACAATCAAACAAACAAACAAATAAATAATATTAAAAATACCTATTACTCTTATGTCATGTAGGTAAATCTAGTGTAGTTTAATTAAATTAACTAGTATATATTATACTAACCCTTAAAAGGTTACTTGATTGCGTTGTCAATCATCTATTTCTTGGCAAACCAATTTGTGCTTCCAATTCTCTGTTATTTCTATTTCAATGCAATATGCGGTTCTGGTGAGGAAAGTATACTTGGGCTAAAAACTAGATCTATCCTGACCTCTGGTGTCTCTTATGTGTGCTACAGCATGAACAGTTATAAATCATGGAATGTATGGTAAGCAGAATTTTGTTTAGGATAGGATTTCTGTAAAATAATGCCTTCAGGCTATGGTGTCACCTCTGAATGGTGCCACCTCCCGCCAGCCCACGGGACAAGTGAAACCGTCTGTGCTATCAGGTTTAGGTTGCCCAGAAACCTACAGTAATTGACTTTGTTATAAATGATAGCTAACATAATGTAATAACATAGTAGTTGATTATCACAGAGGACGCAACTATGATATGAATTCCTCGGGAAGGGTCAGCTGTGTGCAGCCATGTTACGATGCGCTTCTAACAGAGTTTCTGTATAAGTAAATTGCGTTTGAGCCACCACCAAATTGTTGTGTCTGTGTCGTGACTGTGCGCTGTGCTAGCACGTTATGTGACTGCTCTGCCTGTCTCAAGTGGCCAGGCTAATGACTTGTCCGCCCCTGACAGTGCCTTCACATTCTTTAGAAGATGGCTGGTCTCCAGCAGGCCCTTCTGCTAACCACACTCTAGAAATAACAGTTTATTCGCTTTTATTTTGAATTAAGCTCTCGCAAGTGGATCTTAGACTTTTGCACTTGTGATACAATTTCATCTGAAGAACCCTCTTAAGAAGAATCCAAGGTGTAACTGTAATAAATGCATAGGTATGAAAATTGCCAGAGAAACAGGATGTTTCAGACACACATCTTATATCAGCTATGCATGCAAAGTGCTCCGTTTAGTGTCCTCTACAGGAGGTGAAATGCTGCTCAATTTGGGTTAAGGTTTGGTGATTGACTTTTGTAAAATTATTGTAAAACTTTCCCATTTTTCCACTGATGAAGTCCTTTGTTGTGTTTGCAGTGTGTTCTGGGTCATTGTCTTGCTGCATGATGAAGTTCCTCCCAATTAGATTGGACGCATCTCTTTGTAAATTAGCAGACAGGGTGTTTCTGTACACTTCTAAATTCATTCTGCTGCTACCATCCTGAATTCCATCATCAATAACGATCAGTGAGCCTGTTCCAGAAGCAGCCATACAAGCCCAAGCCATGACACGACCTCCACCATGCTTGACTGATGAGCTCGTATGTTTGGAATCATGAGCAGATCCTTTCTTTCTCCATCACTTTGGTTCATCTTGGTTCCAGAACTTTTGTGGCTCACTGTAAAGTGCTTTGAGAAAGCAACGTTTATAAACAGAATAAAGTTGGTGATGATCCTGACTGTTGTTTTGGGGTTTTTCTTCACAGCTCCCACAATGTTTCTGTCATCAACTGCTGTTGTTGTGTTTCATGTCTGGTTGTTAGTACACCAATGGTTCCTTACTTTTGCAAAACATTCCAATTTGTTGTATTGGCTATGCCCAATGGCCCATCTTTCCTTCTTTTCTCAGTTTCAAAATGGCTTACTTTTCTCACATAGACAGCTTTCTGGTCTTCGTGTTGGTTTATACTTTTAACAACAAATGCAGTCTTCAAAAATGAAACCCAGAGCTCAAACCAAGGCTTCATTCAGAGCTGGTAATTGTTTACACAATCAATATAACAGAGCACACCTGGCCAACAAGAAACAGTTACATGGTCCAATATTTAATAGCTGTAATGCTTCTTTGAAGGCCTGAATTAATGTTCCAATAAAAGATCTAATGGGAAACATTCATTTAAACCAGAATACTTTGTGTTTGAACATATAGGTACCAAATACCAGATTGGAACTCAATCAGGACACAGTCCCCCTGATCTGGTCTGACACAGTAACAATACACACAAACTATAAAGGATGACAGAAGAACTAGGTGACACAAGCTGAGCAAACTACAAATAATATAAGCATACCTAAATTGCCACGTATGCATATACACTATATGGCCAAAAGTATGTGGATGTCTGACCTCCACACCCCTTTGTGGACTTTCCCCAAAGTGCTGCCACAGAGTTTGACGCACACAATTGTGTAGAATGGCTTTGTAGGCTGTAGCATTACAATTTCCCTTCACTGGATTGATGCTGAATTTGTCAATCAATCACTCTATCTATCTATCTATCTATCTATCTATCTATCTATCTATCTATGCATTAATCAATCAATTAATGGGCCGAGCCTAAACCTGTTCCTGTATGACAATGCCCCTGTGCACAAAGCAAGGTCCATGAACACATACTTTGACGAGGTTGAACTGGAAGAACTCAAGATCCTAAATGAGGTCCCTTGAGATGTCCACACGTAGAAACTTTGACAGTTTCTAACAACTTTGACAGCAACCTCCCCCGGTGTGCAGTGGAGAGTAATCTCTACATGTCCTCCTGAGTTCAACAATAATCTCTTTAGTTCTGTCAAAGTTTAGAGACAAATTGTGTCTTCTACACCAGTCCTCAAGCCACACATCCCATATGTATGCTGACCTGTTGCTGTAGCTGACAAAGAAGCCCAGCATTGTAATGTCACAAGCAAGCTTGATGATGCGCAGCACAATTTTGCATCAGCAACACGAACAGAAGTAGGGGGCACCGGCGTTCACTGTGGTGGTGCTGAAGAACGTGACTGGGGGATCCAGTTACCCAGGGAGGGGCTGAGGTCAAGCAGGCTCAGCTTCAGAATATTGGGAGTTTTGTGCTCGCTCAGGCCCTGTCCAAATGCATATGGATATTTTTGCAAACATAGCTTTTACATGATTTTTTTTCCCAAAGCACATAGAATTACACAACAACATCCATTGATAAAAATAGATGTTAATATTTTTCATAGTGGATTTCCCATCCATTGATATAAAAATCGTTATGGTTTGCTGTGTGGTAAACAGATGTCCCCCTTGAGAAACTTTTCTTAATGGTGCACAACATCTGTGAACTCCAGTGGTCCCTCAGAGGGATCTGGATGTAAAGTGCTAAACGGTTTGTGTAACTTGCAATGAGCCGATGGAAGACGTAGGAATAAAATGGCTTTCAATTAAGGCAGCTTTTTTGCTGGCCATCAGTACAGCCAGATGAAGTCAGTGAATTGCATGCATTATCATTCAGCGTGCATTGTCTGTGTTGGGGATCTGAGTTCAAACAAGCCAACCCACCATTCCTGCCAAAGATCTCGGCACCACAGCATATAAATAAACCGATCAATCTTTCTGCTATTTTAGCGAAGAACCAGGCCAGTTCTGTTTCCAGTTAGGGCTCACAAGTTCTATAAAGAAGTGACTGCCAGTCACTGACTAGCTATGTATGTACATGCTTTTGGGAGCAACATAAAGGTGCTCAGCTGTTTACAGTCTGGTTAGCCCATTGGGTAAAGGGAGTGATTGTACAGGTAAAAGAGACGCCGTTTCAGTGGTTCTCAGCTACAACTGAGAACAGTATCAGCACTTTGTATGATACTTATCAGTGTAGTATTGGCACTACTTATAAGTGCCATCTGATACTGTCTGCCATGGTGTTACCAACCATTCACCAAACGCCTCACTGGTGCGTAACCTAACAAACTTATGGTTCTATGAGTGGAAGACCACCATGGCACGGGCTGATGAGAATGTCCAGAGGACAAGCGTGATCTTTTATAGACTACTCATGTGAAGACACAGTCACGAGGTAATAAATATGTTATTTGTACTCAGCAAGGCTATTGTCATGTGATTCAACCTCTCATGCATAACAGCTCCAAGCACAAACAGCAACTTCCATGTTGTTGTTTTTCTTTGATCACTATCCAAGTGCATTCTGTTTTGAGTCCTGTCTCTACTCCTGTCTTGTCGTTGATTTATTGCACAGTTGCGTAGAGATTGCACTCACCTGTTTTGTATTTAAAGCCCATTTATATCTTTATATGTCCTAACGTCAGTGCAAGGTTTTATTATGCATTTCATATTATTAAGTCTAAGCCTGTTTCCTAGCTCCATGTTTGCTGGCTCTGACCTGTGCTTGTATATATTTGATTTATGATTATGGATTAGTCCTTTTTGATGTTGCCTGTTCGATCATTGCTATGGACTATAAGAACGATTTCTAGTTTGCCCACAATAAAAACCACACTGATCTCATGCATTCGTGTCCAGCTTCATCAGCTTTCTGCATGTTACATATAGGAAGACACTATTTGTTCTGGAGGTGGTTGTCCACATAGTTGTAGAACCACAATTACATTATTTATATGACCTTCCAGTTTCAGTCAAAACCACGTTTTCAAAGGGTGATGAAAAAGGGAAGGAATATAATTAACCCAGTGAAAATGGGAGCCTAACTGTATATTAGCACGTATATGCTACATACATTTCTAATACTTTTTCATCTAGCTTTGAGTGTGAGAAAAACACGCAAAACACTCTAAAACAATGACAATGAACGATCCATTATATCAGGAATACAAGCATGATGGTCAAGACTGATTCTACTAACAAACTGACAGTTGAAAATGTTCATAATTTTACTGTTAAAGCTAGTTAGTTAGATAACATGAGCTAACCTGGACACAAATCTTTATTTCGTTAGGAGAATTTAATGGAATTTTCAAACCGTTTTCTGACTTTTAACAGTATTCCTCTAGTTAGTTCGCTAATGTCCGATCTAATACATTGGTGACAAGAGAAAGTTTAAGTGTCTCCAGTGTCCTGATATTTACAACATGGGGTTCATTTTTAAGTGAAAATGTACTTAATGCAGATTTGTTGTTTCGGTGTACAGTACTATTTGGTCTAAAATGATACAGTGGTGCACATATTTTCCCACAGAGATAAAAGCCTTAGAATTCATCGAGCATTTTCTGTAAAGTGGGGTATTGATATGCTTATAATTTGGCCCACTTAATAGAATGCAAAATTACTCCATTTACTCTAATCAGCAGTCAGTCTGCTCTGTAATTCTGATAAAAAGAGCTCAAGCATAAATCCTATTAGGCATTAATAATTCTAATTCTGCAAATACTAAAGAAGAAGAAGAAAAAAAGACCCCATTTCAAACGTAAATGTAATGTTTTGCTTTAAGTATCTTAGCTTGAAGTTTAATTAACCTTGCAATTTCCCAGAGATTCTAATTGCACAGCAGTTTAACACAAACTGATCAAAAGATCCAGCTGTGCCCGTTAAACATTACGAAATGTGAGAAAGCTTTATACAGACAGCAGATACCAACTCAACTCAAACCTGAAACCTGCCTAAGAAATATTATTGCTAATGAAAATGGCAATGGTTTGTCTCAAATGCTCAGCATATTGTAGCTGGGTTCTTAATGTGTTATAATACTGTACATATGAATTGGCACTATTTTATTTTCTGGCAAAACCCTTGTGAACCCTGAAGTGAATAGCATTGATTATCTCATTACATTGGCACCTGTCAAGCGGTGGGATATATTAGGCAGTAAGTGAATAGTCAGTTCTCGAAGTTGATGGGTTGGATGCAGGAAGGATGGGCAAGTGTAAGGATCTGAGTGACTTTGACAAGTCCCAAATTGTGATGGCTGAACAACTGGGTCTGAGAATCTCCAAAATGGCAGGTATTTTGGGGTGTTCCCAGTGTGTAGAGGTTGGCAACTAACAAAAGGGTTCCAGGGAAGGACAACCAGTGAACTAGCAACAGGGTCATGGGTAGCCAAGATGCACATGGGCACACGAGCATCAGAACTGGACCATGGAGCACTGGAAGAAGGTGGCACGTTCTGACGAATCATGTTTTCTTTTACATCATGTGGACGTCTGGGTGCCTGTGCGTCGATTTGCTGGGGAAGAGATGGCACCAGGATGCACTATGGGAAGAAGGCAAGCTGGCAGAGGCAGTGTGATGCTCTGGGCAATGTTCTGCTGGGGATGTAGACGTTAATTTGTCAAGTACAACCTACCTAAACATTGTTGCCGACCAAGTACATTCCTTCATAAGAATGGTATTCCCTAATGGCAGTGACCTCTTTCAGCAGGATAGTGTGCCCTGCCACACCGCAAAAACTGCTCAGGAATGGTTTGGGGAAAGTGACAAAGAGTTCAAGGTGTTGAAGTGTGTGAACTCATTTCTAGAAAAGAAATTTCTAGAAAATTTCTTTTCTACTGTAGAAAAGAAATTTCTACAGTATATATCTGCATTAATATGAAAAATGTTATACTTGGTCATTAATTTGTTGAGGAAAATGATCCAATATTATAGATCTTTGAGTGGTAAAAGTATGTGAACGTTTGCTTTCAGTATCTGGTGTGACCCGCTTGTGCAGCAAAAACTGCAGCTGAACGTTTGCGGTAACTGTCGATCAGTCCTGCACGTCGGCTGGGAGGAATTTTAGCCCGTTCCTCAGTACAGAACAGCTTCGACTCTGAGATGTTGGTGGGTTTCCTCACATGAACTGCTTGCTTCAGGTTCCTCCACAACATTTCTATTGGATTAAGGTCAGGACTTTGATTTGGCCGTTCCAAAACATTCACTTTATTCTTCTTTCACCGTTTTTTGGTAGAGCGACTTGTGCGCTTAGCGTTATTGTCTTGCTGAATGACCCACTTTCTCTTGAGATTCAGTTCACAGACAGATGTCCTGACATTTTCCTTTAGAATTTGCTGGTATAATCAGAATTCATTGTCAGATCAGTGATGGCAAGTCGTCCTGGCCCAGATGCAGCAAAACAGTCCCAAACCATGATACTACCACCACCATGTTTCGCAGATGGGATAAGGTTCTTATGCTGGAATGCAGTGTTTTCCTTTTTCCAATCCTAATGCTTCTCATTTAAAGCGAAAAGTTCTGTTTTGGTTTCATTTGTCCACAAAACATTTCTCCAACAGCCTTCTGGCTTGTCCATGTGATCTTTAGCAAACTTCAGACAGGCAACATTGTTATTATTTGGAGAGCAGTGACTTTCTCCTTGTAACCCTGCCATGCACACTATTGTTGTTCAGTGTTCTCCTGATGGTGGACTCATGAACATTAACATTAGCCAATGTGAGAGAGGCCTTTAGTTGCTTAGAAGTTACCCTGGGTTCCTTTGTGACCTTGTGGACTATTACACATCTTGCTCTCGGAGTGATCTTTGTTGGTCTTCACTCCTGGGGAGGGGAACAATGCTTATGAATTTCCTCCATCTGTACACAATCTGTCTGACTGTGGATCGGTGGAGTCCAAACTCTTTAGAGATGGTTTTGTCCATTTTTCCAGCCTGTCAGCATCAACAACTGTTTTTCGGAGGTCTTCAGAAATGTCCTTTGTTCATGCCATGATGCACTTCCACAAACATGCGAAGATCAGACTTTAATAGAACCCTGTTCTTTAAACAAAACAGGAAGCTCAGTCACACCTGATTGTCATCCCATTGATTGAAAACACCTGACACTAATTTCACCTTCAAATTAGCTTCTAATCTTGAAGATTCACATGCTTTTGCACTCACACATATGTAATATTGGATAATTTCCCTCAATAAATAAATGACCAAGTATAATATTTTTGACTCATTTGTTTAATTGGCTTCTCTTTGTCTACTTTTAGGGAAATCTGATGATGTTTTAGTTCATGTTTTGGTACTTACAAATTCCTAAGAGTTCATGCCATGAGGAAAAAAAACCTCCACAAATGTTAAGGTTAGCGGTTAGGAGGGTTATCATATCTTTTAGGTGGACGGCCTGGGCATGGTTTTTGCTTAATTAAAGTTAACTAGTGTACTGATTAAACAGTGAATCATTTTTAAAGCAAAGACAAAAACAGTATATTTTATCTCCAGGCAAAAAGTAAAAGTCAAAAGCGCATTCTCTTCTGAGTCAGAAGTCACCATCTATTCCATTCAATAATATCAAAGATAGCAGCCAACAACAAAGGCTGTATCTTTTCAAAGCTTTCTTTGACTGTTCTTTATGTCAGGTTATCTATCAACCAGAACCTCTTATCATTGTCTCAGCTCAAGAAGGCAGAAAGCTGTTTGATTCAGTAATGGTGCTAAAGCCCATTACTTGCCGGAAAAAAAGGGAAAAAAAAAAATCCAGTTTAAAAGTGATTTCAGTGAAGATGGAACGGGATTTGGCTACTGCATACAATATGAGGCAATTAGGTGATGAAAGACATGACACTATCTTACGTTCAACACCAGAGGGTGATGTTGACTTATTTCTGCCTCCACTCCCATTTTAGTTCCAGTGTTTTGAGTTTATTGTCACTTCATGTCATTTACAAACTGACACTGAAGTTCAGCCTTCATTTAAGACAAGGCAAAAAAAAAAAAAGTAAAATAGAGAAATGGAGAGAAAGAATTGCATAAAACATTTACAGTAAAACCAACGTCCGAGGGTATACACATACAGTAAATGGCGTTAGTGGTGTTAGTGTAGTTTAGTGGCATACCGCCATCCATCCATCATACCGCTTTATCCTTTTCAGGCTCACGGGGAACCTGGAACCCATCCCAGGGAGCATCGGGCACAAGGCGGGGTACACCCTGGACAGGGTGCCAGTCCATCGCAGGGCACAATCACATACACATTCACACACCCATTCATACACTATGGACACTTTGGACATGACAATCAGCCTACCGTGCATGTCTTTGGACTGGGGGAGGAAACCGGAGTACCCGGAGGAAACCTTCGCAGCACGGGGAGAACATGCAAACTCCGCACACACAGGGCCACGGTGGGAATCGAACCCCCGACCCTGGAGGTGTGAGGCGAACGTGCTAACCACTAAGCCTCCGTGCGCCCCCTAGTGTCATTAAGTGCATTAAGTTTACACATAACTATACCAAACCTTTCGTTTTGCAAACATAAATAAGGAGTATTTTTATTCTGCTTGTTGAATGTACTTGTGCACTGTGGAACTACAAATAATAATAATAATTTAAAAAAAAAAACTAGACACAAAATCCATTAGTCTCGAGTGACCGGGCTAGTATTTTGTCCAACCATGAGGAGGCTTTGCCCGTTCTCTCATGAAGACTTTGATGAAGAATTAATGACGCCCCTCTGATGAGTGTTGTCAAAATGAAAAAAATATACGACTTTATTACAACGTGTGCGAATAACTTCACTTTGATTTCTTCACAAATTACGTATAATATATTTAGGTGTAAAATATCCTTTCAAAAACCAGCCAGAGACCCTCCTTCAGGACCAGCCTCCATTCAGAGAGCAGGGGCTAAATGGAGGTCACTGGAAGAATTGCATTAGCGCTCTGATTAATAAACTGACATTTTGTTGAGGTAGTTCGGAATGTAATAAACTGTCTGCCTTATCTTTTTAATGGGTTTTATTCCGTGTCCATTTTGAAGAAAGCAATATTGTGTTTGCTACAGAAAAACAAATGCTCTTTGAGATGAACACCATTAAGAGAACAGTCCCAGAACAACTTTCCCAGATTTTCTTAAAGATATAAAGATACTTAAATTGCAGTGATATGTAGAGAGATAAAGATAGATAAATTGCAGTGATGTATGGTAATTTGCTGTGTAACTCTACTATAGCTTTTGTGGTAACTCTACTATAGTAATATAGAGGGGGGGGGAAACCCCTGCATTCATTACTGTAGTAAATTTTCTACAATTGTACTATACTGTACTATAATGTTGTAAACTTTTGTAGTACATTATTATGAACACTAGAACACACTGTAGTATCTCATAGTATTCGATAGTAGCACTGTTTATTAATTCACTATAGTAATGTCTACACTATGCTGCATTATACATTAACAAAAGTGTAATAAATACTATAATATTCTACAGTATACCCCAATGTATTACAGATTAATGTACTACAGTATTTACTACAGCTGATCAATTCACTATACTCATTTCTACAGTAGGCCATAGTATATATTAACAAAATGTAGTGAATACTATATTATACTACATTATACTACAATTTGCTACAGTTTAGCATAGTAAATACTAAAGTATACAACAGTACAGTAGTACAGTGTGCTGTTACAGGAAAATTACACATGGCGGGGTGGGGAAAAATATTCCCGGACGGGATTATTTTCAATTCCATGTTTAATTCCTTATATATGTCTGCCAAAATGTAAACTATAAGTGAAGCATGTTAATCAATATTTATACCTGTTACATAATTAACTTTTATTTTTTGTATCTGCGCTGTGCTACAGGTGTTCCTCGATATTAATAATACTAGCGAAGAATCTACAATGAAAAGGCAAATTACATGTCCCGCTGAATTGACTTGTTTTCTCCTTAATGGATTCTCTTCGAGATGGTCATCTCTTCAAGCTTTGACTGTTAAAGCTTTGATCCCTACGCCTTGCTGCACATAATGGAAGTGCTGTCCTTCATTTCTCATGTATGGAAGATGTATGCCTCTGGAATTCTCTTTCAAGAGAGCGCCATGAGTGAGACAGTTAATAGTTAAGGTGCGTTCACACATACAGCGGATGGCAGCGACAAAGCGACCGGAGACTGTTCAGTTTCGACGAGAGCCGGAGACATGAGCGACGGCGACCATTGGCGACTAGATGTGGGCGTGTCCAGCGACTTTGAAAGTTGAGAAATTTGGAGCGACTTGGTGCAGCGACTACCAGTGGGAGTGAAGACAGTATAGCGCACGTGATCCGTAGCCACCCGTGCTCACTAGCAGAAGCAGCGCCATTATGGCAGTAGACAATTAGCTTAGCTTAGCTTAGCTTAGCTTAGGATCTTAGCGGGTTTAAAGCAGAAAAAAATAAATAAATAAAAGAAATAATGATGAAACACGCTCACTTTTTATTGCAGTTGAGCAGAATCCCAGTGTAGCTCCTATCTTGGGTGAAGTGTCCGGCTTGTCCTTGCTTCGGCGCCTGGGAGCGAGCAGCACCATCGAACATGTATTGAATGACACCCTGATGGTGACGCTCATTTGCTGAGATATTAGCTAAACCATGATTTTGTTCAATTTCAACAAAATTGAGTGTGTTTCATTATTATTATTTTGTTTTAAACGCGCGAAGGCCATAAACTAATTGGCGCTTGCACTTTTGCAGCAGATAGATGGCCGCGATGGCAACGAGCACACACTGTTTCTCCTTCATCTCGTAGGATATGATGCATATATACACTGGTGAACTTTATTTTATGTAAGATCGCTCTCTCTCTCCAGAATGTTTTATTTCAGCAGCAAGAAAACTGGTTTGTTGTCAAAAGTGGAATGTTAGTTGCGCCACCCATGTTACTATGGCAACTAGTAATAGGAACGCCTGCTGGCGACTTCATAGTACAGCGACTGGCGACTTGCAGCGCTAAAATCGTGGTATGTGTGAACGTAAAGACGTAGCATTGACCCGCATTTCCACACAACAATAAAAGCGACGTTGATCTAATATGCGGTCTGTGATTATTAATTTCGAATGTGTTAATTTTCTCCTCTGGCTTTTATTATGTACCGAACGGCATGCTCTCCCAAATCAGAGAATAATTCCAGGTCGTCCAGCCTGAGTGTCTTCAGTTGCCTAGCAACACCGGCCCTGGAAAGGATGCTGTGTGCGTTTGTGAAGGTAAATCAGGGGGCAAGCTGGTTTTAAAATAGGCTTTCACGTGGGCAGGACCTGAACTTTACATCAGTGATGGTGTGGATTGCATCATTGTCAAAGGCAATAGAAATATAACCTTTTATAATAACAGTCTGCCCAAGTGGTCATTACTGTCTTCATTTGACTCTACACACCAGCAGGGCCACCATAATGAATTTAATTGAGAGGATATTAATTCTTAATTGCTCCTAGATTGGAAACAATGCTGTGTATGCTTTGTGTTAAATGGGATTCATAAAGTCAGAAGCCTTTTTTTTATTATTGGATCAACGTGAGATCTTCCGTCTAATAAAGGTCTCATCAGACCCTTAATTTGCTCTGGAGGTTAGTTTGACCTTGGTTATGGCTGTGCATGCAGCCCTCCGGTCACTTTTTTCATTTTCAAAAGCTTTTAGCTGAGTTGAGGTCACAGAAAGCAGCCTCTGAAATGGAAGGGAAGAAATATAAAGAAATAAAGAACATAGAAATGACTGCATATTTTGTTGTATGCAGGAAAGTTTCTTGCATCCAATGAATATCCACCCATCCATAAATCTGTTTTCTATACCGCTTATCATACACAGGGTCATGGGGGAGTCTGGAGGCTATCTCAGGGACTCCCTGGACTGAGTGCCAAGCCATTGCAGGGCACAATCGCACAATGATTCACACACCTATTCACACACTATGGACAATTTGGAAATGCCAGTCAGCCTACAAAATATGTCTTTGGAATGGGGAAGGAAACCAGAGGAAGCCCCCAAAGCATGGGGAGGACATGCAAACTCCACACGCACAAAGCTGAGGCTAACCCCGTAGGTGCAAAGCAAACGTGCTATGAATGCTTTCTCTTTTGCTGTGCTGTTAGGTGTGGATATGATTGATGACTCTCGCTGCTTGTGGTTATATGGATTACTCGACACTCTATTGCAAGTTATAGTCTTTGTGTGTGTGTGTGTGTGTGTGTGTGTGTGTGTGTTCTGGTAGAAACTTCTGGTATAGCCTTGCAGCGTATTGCATCGTGTATATGATTGGATTGGATTCTGCCTCCCTGGTAAGTCTTTTTCGATAAAAATGTCTGTCAATATATAATATTAATTTTTTTGTAAGGTTTGACCATTTCTTTCACTACCGTCAACAACAAAGCTGAATTGAAACCCATATAAACCAGCATTTCTTTAACTGAGGCTTGTATTGCATGTCAATTTGCATCAGAACATTTTGCATCTATTAAATTAGAGCGTGTAATCCCGGGACCTTTAGCTATTGTTCTTGTTACTTCTCCAGGTTTCCCGTTGCTCTGTTCTTCTAAAACAACACTGTACCACCTCGAGCGAAATCACCTCACTTTATATGCTGCCCTCCGTTCTCTGCCTTCATTAAACTTTCATGCTTGATTTTCACCCTTTGATAGTATATGCATATTGTATGGAAGGACAGTGGAGGCAAGGAGCATCATGTGGCTTGCCCTTCTATTCCCTACCATAGATTTGCATCTCATCACACAAATACGCGTTCAGGTCTAATCATATCCAAGTGCAACTGACGAAGCATAATCATTTGAGCTATCAACACGTTGCATGCTTACGTACCGATAAAATCACAGGCTCACATTATCTTCAACAGGACATAATCACATATAGCTTTTTCCTTTTATGGCGCAACAAATGTTCGGCCTCGTTCCTCTGGTGTTTTCATTTCGCATGTGTTTTTCCACATGACAAGACGCAGTTTAGTTTTAATAATACAGGGGCAAGATGGAAGAATATAGATTGGCAAATGCCGCAAGACAGGACTGTTATTAAAAAATCCATCACTGTCTGAGTTATGGACATTCTCATTAGAGCAGGAACACCATAGAAGCCTACTGTAGCATCCAGCTAGGATGTATCATGTTATCGGGATATTTAGTTCTGGCCGAGGTTTAAAGAGACTGCCTTAGACATTGGAATCCCTTTGGGAATGGGTTTGACATGGCACTGTATTGGGAAGTCTATCATGACTATATACAGTATTCTCATGTCAATCTCAGTAAGGAAAGCTTTGGCACACACTGTCACTCCCCAGTGCATTTCTCCTACTTGCCTCTTAAAATCACTGCCATGTAGTGACGCTCCATTTCGCATGGTGAATTTTTAAGCTGGGTCTGGAAATCTTTTCTGAGCATACAATATCCATTAAGGGATAAACAATTATTCATGTGATTCATGTGCATTATTCATCAGGATGTGAAGAGAAATATGTCCTTCCTCCGTACTTTATCACCATTGTTGCCATTCAGAGGCGTACGGCTCAAGAGTTGACTACCTGGGAAACTTCGCCACCAGCATCGGGGACGTGGTTGGACAAGAAATGATTTTAGATTGAACACTGATAACGCTCTGGAGCTTTTATATAGGACACAATTTTATGAAGATTGCATGTCCTCCGGCACAATATCTGCCTGGTTTTCTCGTTCTAATGTGAGAGATTACCTTTTTATGTCACCAACGAGATTTTCATCAACTCACCATTTTCAAATTCGACACGGAAAGAAGGTGCGAGTAGAGGCAAGTTGATATCCAAGCGGGCGGGGGTGTTTGAAGTAGGTGAGAATAAGCATGAGCTGCAACAGGGAGACAGCTGAGCAGTACTTTCACTGAGAGACTAGTTCAAATACAGAAAGCACATCACAAACAGAAGGAGTCTCTCCAGTAATACAGGCGTAAACAACACAAACCCAGTACAATATGTCATCTGCGATATGTCTGAATACACAATTCTGCAAGGTTTAAGTGCAGCAGGGAACATGCTCCAGTTTCCCAGACAATATTTAAGAAATGATAGTGTCATATGCATTTTGTTTTGAAAGAAACATGCTTACAGGGCACTTTAATTAGGAATACCTATACACATGTGCATGGCCAGGTCAATAGCTTCACATTATGTTCATATTAAACATCAGATCAGGGGGAAATGTCATTGCAGTGACTCAAAACTAAAAATTGAGCATCAGTTCTTGGTTGAAATGCCTTGTTAATGTCGGAAGTTTGTTGAGGTCTGAGGAGAATAACCAGACTGGTCTATGGTAATCTACAGTAATTCAAATAACCACTCTTTACAACCGTGGTGAGCTGAAAAGCATCTCAGAATGCACCAATTGAAAACTTGAGGCAGCTGGAGTACAACAGCAGTGGGAAATGTTTTCTTGGCACACTGTGGGCCCCTTAATACCAATCAAGCATTGTTTAAATGCGTTTGAATCTGAGTACTGTTGCTGACTACGTGTATACTTTTACTCATTACCCGATTTACACACCATATAATGGCTATTTCCAGCATGAAAATGCGATATGTCATAAACCACAAGTTGACTCAAACTGGTTCCGTCAACATGACAATGAGTTCAGTGGCACCACATGAGAAACCTTTTGGAATACATGCCATGAAGAGTTGAGGCTGTTTTCAAAGCAAACTGAGCTGGGAGGTGGGGGTTTCTGGGGCAGTTGGTCTGGTGGGGGGCAGTTTCGGGGAAGGGCAGATGGGGTCTGGTAGGGGGTGGATGTTGGTGGGAGATTAGGGGTGTTGGAGATATGCTACTCCAGTCTCAGTGTGGTATTCCTAATAAAGTGACCAATGTTTCCATATAGGTATGGAAGTTTGACTATCTTACAGTATAATGCTGGTGTTACTCAATAGCACTTTATTCAGCCATGGGTTTGACCTCAGTCTGATGGCTTTGGCTCTTAGAAATCATATATATATAGTCTGGACAAAAACGCTATAAATTTGAATCATTTATGAATGTTAATCAGTATGGCCCAACCCCATAATATATAGGAAATAAATTATATTCGTTTATTTCGGAAGTAATAGTCATTTTGAGATCCATGCTAAAGAGACACGTCGATTTTGGCAGGTTTGTGAGAAAAGGGCAATATATATATATATATATATATATATATATATATATATATATATATATATATATATATATATATATATATATATAGTGTTCAATGAAATCCTGTATATGCATAATTTGCATTATGTTTTGTGGTGAATCAGAATCAGTCTTCCATGACCCAGACAACATGGTGATTTCATTGCAGCCTGAATAAGTAGTAAAAAGTGCACAGGTGACTGCATGCATCCTGACTTGCCTGTGTTGTATTAGCCCTGCTTGGCACTTGCACTCTACTGTGACAAAAGGAGCAGATGGAGGCATCGCAGGTGGGATAGGCTGCCACTTCTGTTCCTGGAGAAGCAGAGAGAAATTAAGCCAAGAAGTCTATCTGAACGTCCCGCTTCTCGGCAGGGACCATGGCGTCTGAGCCCGGTGGTGATAAATGGATGTGCACGGACGCTAATCAAGCGCATGCTCGAATGGATGATGGGATGGGGACAGCTTACATCTTGCCTCAATAGCAAGGTCTGAGTTCGGGTGGCATCACTGAAGGATGATTCATTTCATTACTATGATTCATTTTGGATGAGATATGGGACAATAACAAGTGAACCATAAATCATGAGCTAGGTTTGATTCAGGAATCGTGCAACCTGGTCTACCTGCTAAAGAACTGAAGCACGGATGATGTCATGCACAGGGAAAACCTCCATTGGTTTCTTTATCAAATTGGTTTTGTGATAAAGAAACCAAAGTGAGGTACATATTGGCACAGTTTATGTCCAGTAGCACAGCAGTGTTATGTTAGCATTATCGCTAATTGTTGTGCTGCCAAAATGTTTGATATCAAGATACAAACATGGTAAAGTTTTCTAAGTGTACGGGGTGGTGCGTCAACAAAAATGAAATGTGTAAAAAGATCTGTAAGAGATCCTTACCCACTCAGAATCCTAACAAATCAGGTGAAATAGATAGGAAATACCGGATGAATTATGGAAAGAATTGTCAGATTATGTTCTGATATGAAGACTTGGCCTGGCGCTACCTTGCTTTTTCCATGGTTATTTATAAGTGAAATAACAACTTGCTATTTTGTTTACCAAAGACCAATAGGTATATTTAATATGATTGTAATAATGGTTATGTTTTGGAGGGCATGATCACACCCTTTATCACTTTTAATTGAAACACTTCATTCACATGCTATATTTATGGACATTTTCGTTTGGTAATCTATGATTTTTAATTTACGATGATAACTTCTGAGGTAATATGTATAATTATAACTCTCATAAGAAAAGCATACTTACATTTCCTTGTCTCTCGGGTAGTGATTTAAGAGTACATCTGCTGTATGTTTAGTGTTAATCCTTCACCAGAAAATGGGGTACATTTCAAACGGGTTAAATATAAATAGCTGGTCCTTAAGCACCACTACTGCGCGTTTAGTTCATTTTTAGAATAAAGCCTTAATGTATACCGTATACTGTAGGTACAACGTATGCAAGATACCCCAGCAACAAAGGAAGGTACATTTTAGTACCTTATTCTTATCTAATCATGCATGTACAGGTCAAAAGCTTCACATAATGCAGTGACTGCATTACAATCACTTTAGCATGGTTGTAGGTGCCAGACAGGCTGGTTTAAATATTTCAGAAGCTGAGATATTGGAACTTTCACACACACCAGTCTCTAGACTTTACACAGAATGGTATGAAAAACTAATGATGCTCAGTGGATCGAAATGCCTTGTCAATGTTTGAAGTTTGTTAAGGTCTGAGGAGAATAGCCAGACCGGTGTACGGTAATTCAAATAACCACTCTTTACAACCGTGGTGAGCAGAAAAGCATCTCAGAATGCAGTACTCGCATATCAACAGCATGAATCCATGTAGCCATCCTGCTTTGTGTCAACAGTCCAGACTGGTGCTGGTGGTGTAATGATGTGGTGAAGGTTTTCTTGGCACACACTGGACTTCTTAATACCAATCAAGCATTGTTTGAATGCATTTGAATCGGAGTATTGCTGCGCTCAGCTCTCTCCGATCATATGATGTCTACCAGCCACGTAGGGTGTCCATCAATATATGTGAAGTCAGCCAAGCGAATCTTTTTGAACTGCTGGTCTTGCTGCATCACATGGCCGTGTAGCGCACTAAGAGAACAGTGCTCTTTGCCGTCTACGCATACATCAGCTTACAGACACCCACGATCGGCTAGTATTTCTGTGATTGACAGGGCAGAAAGAGTCATGCTATCCTTCTCACCCATAAAGCGTGGCCAATTTTGCTCCCTTGGCTGTGGCATCATTGGCATTCAAACTTGCAATCTCCTGACAATAATAACTCTTCTCGGAATGTAGTCTCCATGAAAAATCTTTCCTCAAGATCATAGAAATAAGCCCGGTTCTGGTAGAGATGATTTTGTTTGCTAGTTGAGAGATATATATGTATACATATACATATTTGATGCAGGTTTAGTTTAGGTTCTTGAGTAGTAGTAATCGAGTAGGTCTTTAGTTTTTATTTGAACACAGCAAGCCGTCCAGACATCCAGGAGAAATTTCACCACATTGCAGTCTTCGTGCTTGCCTTTCCTGTGTCATGCTGCATTTCCATGCACTGTAGCCTATAAATCACTTCTCCCTGCATAAATCATTGTCATCTATTTTACTTACTTTTGTCTAGTGGGAAGCATGAATATATACTCGGCCTAACTGTTGCCTTAAATACCCATAAACCTATGATAACATCAATTAAAACATAGAGAGTTAGAATAAACTAAGCAAAGAAAAACAGCAACAATGTAACTCTGCATCATAAGATTGCATAACTGCATCACGGAAATATCATGCGCTCTCATGACAGCTATGAATATTACATGATCACGGCCTGTAATTTTTATGATAGCTGCCACAATGTTTGATGCCATGGCAGCTTATGACACATTCTGATTCGAACGCATATAACTCATTCGTGCTTGCGAGTCAATCCAACCAATTGACATACAGCCATCGGTAAGCAGTGAACAAGGATCTCATTTTAGCTTTCAACCATTAAATTATGTAGAGGTCAGGAGGAGGTCGTTTGCGTGGGTTTAGTGCAACTGCTAATGCGTAGAGTGCTTACTTTAATTACATTATGTGATGGTTAAACAGAGGTGCTGTATGAATGAATTTGTGGAATTTTTTTTTTGACATGATGAATTGATGTATTAGCATTCCTCTTTCTTTTTGGTATTCTTTTCTTTTTACTTCCCTACTCAACGCAATTATTTAGTTAATAATTGATTTGGTCTCTTTCTTTTTTCTATTAACTCCTCTCTTTACCCCTCTTTACCTAAATCCAGCATGTTCACATGGGCCATCCATTTACCCTCCTTTAAACTCGTTAAGAATATCCACACGTTACTTTCTCTTATCCTTACTACCTAAATCAATACGTATATATGTATATCTCGATTTAAAACCCACATTAGATGTATTAATAAACATCATAATTATTACATAGCTTCATATCTCTTGTAATTGCAAAGGGAAAGCTCTCCAGTTGTTTTTTTCCTGAGTTCTCCGAGTTCTTCTCATGGGTTTTATAACTCACTCACTGCACTATAAGTCTTATTTAGCCGATGTGTTCTCTCTCGGAAGCTGCTGGGTTATTAAGCTGTCTGGAATAGTCCCAGTTCAGCAAAAGGAAGTTTTGCTTTACTCATTTTAATGCTGACTAAGGGGAATTGAACCTTACTTTTATCTGCACTTTACAATGGGAGCCATCACCCCGCCTCCCAGTTAATCATCTTCTAGATCACTGCCACAATCACCAAGGGATTTTTGAATCGAGTTTTTATATTTGGACCTAAGCAAGAATTGCATCAGGAGTTAATAAAGACCTCCAGTGCACAAGCGGATTCTCTCCAGCTACAGCTGCTGCCCATTACATTTGCATTAGTAGTTCATGCTTCTCTGACAGTGATCTCTGATAACAGCTGACTCGATGATAACTTGCCCATGCTGATGTACCTGCTATACGAACAATTAAGATTTGTTGTCACTCGTGACATTTGTTGTTGTTGTTTCTTTTGTTTAATTCAGCTGCAGTGTCATGAAACTTTTCTTTACGATTTCGATTGCTGCGATTTTCTCTTCCATTCTCTGAAATATACACAGAAACCTTGACCGAGGACAGCTTTCACAAAAGGCATTGTGGAGGTGAATGCCAATCTGCATTCTGTTGTTGCCTTCACCAGGTGAGAAATCTTTCGAAAGCAGGTAGTTGGCATCAAGGTTAGTCCAATGCTAAAGGGTACACTATGTCCAATTAACATATCCTCCATTTACACCAATGGCATTGCACAGGCAAGACAAGAATAAACATACTATGTGTCATTAATGTCATTAAAGTAATTACATTTTGGGGGGGGGCAGCATGAACCTACCTGAAAATGTATTTAATATAAAAGTCCATTCCATAATGACTGGCACCTATTGCAGAAATTAGCATAAACTTATATACTAGAATAAAATGAATCACACATTCAGTGAGTAATATTTCAAACTTAAATGTATGGGGCTTCCGAACGATTTTAGGCTATAGGTTTTCTCAAACATAAAAACATTTTACTTAATAGTGCGATTTGTGCAAAATTCTGGTTTTCATTTTTTCTTCTTATTTTATTTCTTGAGATTGCATTGACAATCTCATTGCACATTTCATTGAAAGATTCGCCTTTGACCTGCTGTCTTAACCTGCTCCTAAAAGCAACCAGGTTACTTAGTGGAACACATCACGCCATCAACAACCTCTCGACCCCCAGCCACAGACCAGCTCAAAGCATCAGTGAACCAGCTCCTGATTTTACCCTGGGTATGAGTGCTTTTCTCCTTTTTCCCCTCATCAAACAGGTCAAAATGTTCCCATGTGATCCATCGTACAATTCCAACTGTATTTAAAAAGCGATTCGTGCAACCCTTCGAAACAGCTTGTTGTGCATGTACAGTATTTTCCAAAGTCTTGGGCACTTGCAAAGCAAAGAAATGCTTTAAAGCAAAGATGCCTTGCGAAATAATGCAATTATATGTTTCAATTTAAACAACTACTGTAAAGTGAAGTAATTAGTAATAAATTAAACAAAGTCAATATTTGGTGTGGCAACCCTTTGCTTTAAATAAAAAATCTGTAATCTCAGGTACACATTGTGCAAGGAAATTGGCTGGTAAGATTTACTAAGCAGAGCACCACAGTTCTTCTGGAGACTTTGACTGTCGCACTTGGTTTTGTACTGATTCAACTGTACATGAAATAAACATCCGTAGCAAAGTCTGAACTAAAGAAAATAGGGTGGCTCAGATTTTCCACAGTAGTGTGCATGGTGCCTAATAGCTAATATGTAATCTACTCATCTCTTCAGCGTGTTTTAAAAGATCTATGACTGTGCTTAATGGTGTTTTAACTGCATTTTAACTACTAAATACTTTTAGTTTAAAATGTAATAAAATCATGCAGATATAGGTTAAGAGCTTCAATTGTTGTCAGAGCCAGACAGGGTGGTTTAAGTATTTTTAAAGCTGTGGATTTCCTGGGATTTTCACTCAGTGTTTCGGGTTTACACAGAATGGTTTGGAAAAATGATAAACAGTCAGCGAACGGCAGGCCTGTGGGTGGAAATGCCTTGTTGATAAGAGCATCTCAAAATGCAAAACACATTGAAACTTGGTGCGTATTAACCCTTTCTAGCAGTACACCGGTATTCCATTCTACCAGCGGATTGGAAATTGACTTATCAGTGTAAACAAATGAATTCATTTATCCCCGCAAGTCTGTTGTAAGATTAATCAGGACTCTGTTAGGTTTCTGTATGTAGAGTATAATGTATTGCAATGGGAAACGAGACAGGTGTGAGCCCCCTGCTGGGCAAACAATGCACAGCTCTCCACAATAATAATTTCTACGAAAGTTAAAACGAACAGCACAGCTAAAGCTTTTTTGATAGTTAAAACTGCATGCAACTGTCCGAATAAAATGATAATATTTAAAACTAGTAAAGTAGGTAAAAAAAAAAAAAAAAAAACCCTGCAAATTCTTAAAGCATTGCGTTTTAATGAGACATTAACCACTAGTGTGACGTAGTGTGTAGTGTGACATAAAAAAACAACGCTGAGCATTCACACCTCGCAAAACAGACAGAAATTCCTTTTTCTTTTTTTTTGGTCTATGGTAAAGGGAGTTAAGAACTGAAAGTCAAGAACAGGAATCTGAGGCTACAGAACTGGACAGCAGATGACTGGAAAAAGAACAGATGATGTTTTTCCAGTCTTCAACTCTCTAGGGTGCCAATAATTTTGGAATCGACTATATTATCGCAGTTTGTCGAAATGATATAATAAGAAGTACTGTACTGCAGCACTTTCGTGTCATTTAATGTAACTTTGGAGATTGTGATTCTGGGTTTCAAGCCTAATTTCAAGCCTAATTTCCCTAATTTCTCCATCTGGGGATTAATAAAGTATGATCTTATCTTATCTTATCTTATAAATGTTCCTTCCACACTTAACCCAAATGAATAGACTGTGTACTCCTAATGACATTCGCTAAGAATCAGGGCAGCACTGTAGTATTTAAGTTTAGAAGGTATAAGAGAGGTAAGTGTCTACCTCTAGTATGAGGCAGTTTGTTTAGAGGCAGCTCCACCTGTGAAGACCTGCTCGCTGACATTAGTGGGTTGCATTCTGGGAATCCATCTGGTGGCACCACTGACAGGAGAAAACCTGCTAATTAGCTCGCGCTGTAAAGGGGCCTGGTCGAGCCCAATCCCCAGCTGTCATTAAGCTCAGTCACAGAGAGAGAGAGAGAGAGAGAGAGCAGCTAGAAGAAGAGTGTGGTAAACACTGGGGTCTGCTGCTCTAATTCCTCTTTTCAGAGAATGGGAGAAGCCGTGAATCCATTTATGAGCGCTGTGCTAGGTAGAAGATGTGCACCGCCCCCAGAAACATGGCGTGTGAAATGTCATTACGTTCAGATGTGTATGGTAATGACACACTCTGTTGTTGCGACTCATGCCCATTTGATACGTGGAAATCCCTTTGGCATAGCCGTTGGTGAAGCTTTTTTTTTCTTTCTTTTTTTTCTTTCTCCAAGCCCTGTGGCAAACTATGCACAGAGGAAAGGTGTTAAATTAATGCTACACATGGCAACTATAGAATACGTTTGATGAAATGCAAAGAGAGCAGGAGTATACAACAAGAATCTTGTGCCTTGTAAGCTTCATGTCAAGTAGACAGACATCTGGTGCAGCTTCCTACTGGCATTTAAGACAGGAAGGGTTCACTACAAGCTGTTACCTTCGTCCAACGAGCAATAATGGATCTGTCCCCACACCCTTGAAAAAGCAACGCGATTGCTCACGTATAATTGGTGCTTGCTTAAGCAATGGCAATGCGTATATTTAAAGAGGGTATAATTAGGCTTGAGTGATTCTTTTGGGAAGTATAAAAGGTTCAAAGACCCGCTCAGCAAATCAAAGTCTCACACGCTGAGAATTGCCAGTCCTGTGTTTCCCCTGGGTGAATATATTTACACACAAAGCCTACACGGGACTTCTCATACAACGATTAAATTACATTTCGCATCGGTCCGAGAGCACAGCAGCTGTTCAGATCCGAATGAGTTCAGTCTCTAAACAGAATGGCCAGACCACTAGAGTCTAGACTTTACCAGTGCCTGGCTGCACCAGGGAGCAGAGCCCGTGACTACTCCTGACCAATTAAATGCCACGAGGGATGGACACTTGCAAAGACCATGTTTGCTTGTGAGCCACTGGTACAATTAGGATTTAATTCCCACCACAAACCATAATAATACATAATTCAATTAAAACAGCAATATATATATATATATATATATATATATATATATATATATATATATATTTGCCCTTTTCTCACAAACCTGCCAAAATCGACGTGTCTCTTTAGCATGGATCTCAAAATGACTATTACTTCCGAAATAAACGAATATAATTTATTTCCTATATATTATGGGGTTGGGCCATACTGATTAACATTCATAAATGATTCAAATTTATACCGTTTTTGTCCAGACTCTCCCGTTACATATATAAAATATTAACAAAGGTATTCATTAAACAGTAGAGCTTGATATCTTAGTGGTTAGCACGTTTGCCTCGCACCTCCATGGTCGAGGGGTTTGATTCCTACCTCCGTCCTGTGTGCATGGAGTTTGCGTGTTCTCCCATGTGTTTTGGACATTTACTCCTTATACTCTGGTTTCCTCCCCAGTCCAAAGACATGCACTGTAAGCTGAAAGGCATCTCTAAATGGTCCGAGTCCCCGGGGTCACCCGGGATGGGCTCCAGGTTCCCTTGCAACCAAGTGAAATTAAAAATGGATGGATGGATTAATGGATCATTCTACAATCATTAATGAATTAACGAATCCTGAATCGATGAGAATTACTACAAAATACGAGATCTATGAACTATGAATAGGCTATGTTTAGCAAATATATGTTAAATGTAAAAACACATCAAATGTACCTGGAGTACTGCTCTGGAGTATTGCGGGCAGTGTAAGAGTCTTACAACTGTGCTGTGAGTAATTCTCTTGATTAACTGCCTCACATGGGCTATGTGCTTGGGAAGAGCTATAGTGCTTCTGCAGATCAACAAGATACGCCATTTACACCATGCTGTACAGTTTAAACTTCCAAATCAGGACATAATTAACGCAGAATTTAAAGTGAAGCCAATGTTGCTTTAATAAGACTCGTGTAATATGCTCTTCTCCTGGGAAGGACACATTCTGAACTAACTGAAGCTTTCCTTAGGCATCAGCAGAGCAGCCAGACAATGATACTGTATAATAATCCAAACTAGAGGTCATGAAACACTGCAATCTATGCAGGAGAGGAACTGATTTGTGCAGTGGATGTATTCAAACCAGGTGCATCGCTGTCCTGTACAAGCATTACACCACTCAAAATGTGGTGTCACCCTAGAGCATCCTGCATCTAACTATTAAGAAACAAAGAGAGCCAGAGGGTAGGCATGACTCCTGAGGATTTCTATCGCTAGGAGGAGTTCATCTGTAATAGGCTGGGGGGGGGGCGGGGTATGAAAACTTGTTGCATTTTGAATCATAAATACTAATAATACTGGCTTGAACTAGATTTAAACAAACTAGACAAAACGACAACAGATGCATTCTTTGGACACTTTGAATGATAGTTCAGTTATCAGAGGCCTATGAACAGTTTAATGACTTCTGATTGTTGGAGAAAAAAAAAAAAAAACAGAATCCAGAAATGTTTAACCTATAATGAATATTATGTAAGATAATATATTTAATATATGATGAGAGGTGGGACTGAAACTTTCCTAAGGCAGATAATGGTTCTTAAATGATAATATAGTGTTTTAGATATTGTAACATTGCTGTGCTTCTACAGAGTGAGCACTAATTTGCATATCATTGTTAATAAGAGATGCGTTTACGGATTGTGTTAAACCGGCACATCGGCCCATATTTGTTTTATGTCCTTTTGTTTTTACCCTTTTATGAAGGGCCTTGGGATATTTTACCCCCACTTTTTTCTCCTATTCATGTAGACTGTAACTAAGCAGTCTAGCGGTTAAGACGTTGGCCTTCAGGTCGGATGGTTGTCAGTTCAAATCCCAGCACTGCCAAGCTGCCCCTGTTGGGCCCTTGAGCAAGACCCTTAACCCTCAACTGCTCAGTTGTATGAATGAAACAATTGTACGTCGCACTGGATAAGGGCGTCTGCCAGATGCTGTAATTTCTGGATGTTCCCCAACATTGTATATATTACGAACAGTAAAAAAAAAAAATGTGATGTGAATTAATAAATAAATAATTGCCTAATAACGGTGATAGGAATAAAATGCTTATTGCTATGCTGCTGTAGAAGAATACACCAGGTTGTTATGGTAACAGGAACTCCACCCCATCATTGATTATTTTCCTAAGACAGCACATCTGAGTTCGTTTTATTCTTTACCATGGTCCTTAGGTGTAGCTTTGGGTATCACTGAAGAGCGATAAAAACACTTAGGAGTCAAATTGTATCAACTTCATTTCGGCAGAATAAAATAAACACAGCTACAAAGCATCCGTGATCTGAAGCCATTAGGAGTGTAATGATGCACAGTGACATGAGGCATCACAATGGAAAAATGTAACGATGTGCATCAAGGAAATGTGTGTTCACCCTGTGGGAATCCATCCATCTGTCCATTTCCTGAACGGCTTATCCTACAGAAGATCACAAGGGAGCGTGGAGACTATCCCAGGGAACTCGGGGCATGAAGCAGGGGACACCCTGGACAGGGTGCCAACCCATCACAGGATACAATCGCACACACTGTAGACAATTTGGAAATGCCAATCAGCCTCCAACACACTGGGGGAGGAAAGGAGGAAACTAGATTACCTGGAGGAAACCCTCAAAGAGAGAACGTGCACACAGGACGGAGGCAGGAATCAAACCCCAACCCCGGAGGTGCGAGGCAAACGTGCTAACCACTAATCCACCATGCCCTGTGCATTTAATATAGAGACCACACTGGTCACATGATG